>NC_092351.1:76955258-77255258 GCF_963676685.1 Mytilus edulis | reverse complement strand
AACCAATTATACCAATCATGTTTCATTAGATAGACCATCTAACATCATAGTACTATCTTTCTACACAATAAAAACCAACTATACCAAGCATGTTTCATTAGATAGACCATCTTACATCATAGTACTATCTTTCTACACAATAAAAACCAATTATACCAAGCATGTTTCATTAAATAGACCATCTAACATCATATTACTATCTTTCTACACAATAAAAACCAATTATACCAATGATGTTTCACTAGATAGACCATCTAACATCATAGTACTATCTTTCTACACAATAAAAACCAATTATACCAAGCATGTTTCATTAGATAGACCATCTAACATCATAGTACAATCTTACTACACAATAAAAACCAATTATACCAAGCATGTTTCATTAGATAGACCATCTAACATCATAGTACTATCTTTCTACACAATAAAAACCAATTATACCAAGCATGTTTCATTAGATAGACCATCTAACATTATAGTACTATCTTGCTACACAATAAAAACCAATTATACCAAGCATGTTTCATTAGATAGACCATCTAACATCATAGTACTATCTTATGTCGCAATAAAAACCAATTATACCAAGCATGTTTCATTAGATAGACCATAAAACATCATAGTACTATCTTTTTACACAATAAAAACCAATTATACCAAGCATGTTTCATTAGATAGACCATCTAACATCATAGTACTATCTTTCTACACAATAAAAACCAATTATACCAAGCATGTTTCATTAGATAGACCATCTAACATCATAGTACTATCTTTCTACACAATAAAAACCAATTATACCAATCATGTTTCATTAGATAGACCATCTAACATCATAGTACTATCTTTCTACACAATAAAAACCAATTATACCAAGCATGTTTCATTAGATAGACCATCTAACATTATAGTACTATCTTGCTACACAATAAAAACCAATTATACCAAGCATGTTTCATTAAATAGACCATCTAACATCATAGTACTATCTTTCTACACAATAAAAACCAATTATACCAATCATGTTTCATTAGATAGACCATCTAACATCATAGTACTATCTTTCTACACAATAAAAACCAACTATACCAAGCATGTTTCATTAGATAGACCATCTTACATCATAGTACTATCTTTCTACACAATAAAAACCAATTATACCAAGCATGTTTCATTAAATAGACCATCTAACATCATATTACTATCTTTCTACACAATAAAAACCAATTATACCAATGATGTTTCACTAGATAGACCATCTAACATCATAGTACTATCTTTCTACACAATAAAAACCAATTATACCAAGCATGTTTCATTAGATAGACCATCTAACATCATAGTACTATCTTTCTTCACAATAAAAACCAATTATACCAAGCATGTTTCATTAAATAGACCATCTAACATCATAGTACTATCTTTCTACACAATAAAAACCAATTATACCAAGCATGTTTCATTAGATAGACCATCTAACATCATAGTACTATCTTTCTACACAATAAAAACCAATTATACCAAGCATGTTTCATTAGATAGACCATCTAACATCATAGTACTATCTTTCTACACAATAAAAACCAATTATACCAAGCATGTTTCATTAGATAAACCATCTAACATTATAGTACTATCTTTTTACACAATAAAAACCAATTATACCAAGCAGGTTTCATTAGATAGACCATCTTATATCATAGTACTATCTTATGTCGCAATAAAAACCAATTATACCAAGCATGTTTCATTAGATAGACCATATAACATTATAGTACAATCTTTTTACACAATAAAAACCAATTATACCAATCATGTTTCATTAGATAGACCATCTAACATCATAGTACTATCTTTCTACACAATAAAAACCAATTATACCAAGCATGTTTCATTAGATAGACCATCTAACATCATAGTACTATCTTTCTACACAATAAAAACCAATTATACCAAGCATGTTTCATTAGTGAGACAATCTAACATCATAGTACTATCTTTCTATACAATAAAAACCAATTATACCAAGCATGTTTCATTAGATAGACCATCTAACATCATAGTACTATCTTTCTTCACAATAAAAACCAATTATACCAAGCATGTTTCATTAAATAGACCATCTAACATCATAGTACTATCTTTCTACACAATAAAAACCAATTATATCAAGCATGTTTCATTAGATAGACAATCTAACATCATAGTACTATCTTATTTCGCAATAAAAACCAATTATACCAATCATGTTTCATTAGATAGACCATCTAACAGCATAGTACTATCTTTCTACAAAATAAAAACCAATTATACCAAGCATGTTTCATTAGATAGACCATCTAACATCATAGTACTATCTTATGTCGCAATAAAAACCAATTATACCAATCATGTTTCATTAGATAGACTATCTAACATCATAGTACTATCTTTCTACAAAATAAAAACCAATTATACCAAGCATGTTTCATTAGATAGACCATCTAACATCATAGTACTATCTTTCTACACAATAAAAACAAATTATACAAAGGATGTTTCAATAGATAGACCATCTAACATCATAGTACTATCTTTCTACACAATAAAAACAAATTATACCAAGCATGTTTCATTAGATAGACCATCTAACATCATAGTACTATCTTTCTACACAATAAAAAACAATTATACCAAGTATTTTAAAAAAAATAGACCATCTAACATCATAGTATTATCTTTCTACACAATAAAAACCAATTATACCAAGTATGTTTCATTAGATAGACCATCTAACATCATAGTACTATCTTTTTACACAATAAAAACAAATTATACAAAGCATGTTTAATTAGATAGACCATCTAACATCATAGTACTATCTTTCTACACAATAAAAACCAAATATACCAAGCATGTTTCAAACGATAGACCATCTAACATCATAGTACTATCTTTCTACACAATAAAAACAAATTATACCAAGCATGTTTGATTAGATAACCCATCTAACATCATAGTACTATCTTTCTACACAATAAAAACCAATTATACCAAGCATGTTTCATAAGATAGACCATCTAACATCATAATGCTATCTTTCTACACAATAAAAACCAATTATACCAAGCATATTTCATTAGATAGACCATCTAACATCATAGTACTATCTTTCTACACAACAAAAACCAATTATACCAAGCATGTTTCATTAGATAGACCATCTAACATCATAGTACTATCTTTTTACAAAATAAAAAACAATTATACCAAGCATGTTTCATTAGATAGACCATCTAACATCATAGTAGTATGTTATGTCGCAATAAAAACCAATTATACCAAGCATGTTTCATTAGATAGACCATCTAACATCATAGTACTATCTTTCTACAAAATAAAAACCAATTATACCAAGCATGTTTCATTAGATAAACCATCTAACATCATAGTACTATCTTTCTACACAATAAAAACCAATTATACCAAGCATGTTTCATTAGTGAGACCATCTAACATCATAGTACTATCTTTCTACACAATAAAAACCAACTATACCAAGCATGTTTCATTAGATAGACCATCTAACATCATAGTACTATCTTTCTTCACAATAAAAACCAATTATACCAAGCATGTTTCATTAAATAGACCATCTAACATCATAGTACTATCTTTCTACACAATAAAAACCAATTATATCAAGCATGTTTCATTAGATAGACAATCTAACATCATAGTACTATCTTTCTACACAATAAAAACCAATTATACCAAGCATGTTTCATTAGATAGACCATCTAACATCATAGTACTATCTTTCTACACAATAAAAACCAATTATACCAAGCATGTTTCATTAGATAGATCATCTAACATCATAGTACTATCTTTCTACACAATAAAAACCAATTATACCAAGCATGTGTCATTAGATAGACCATCTAACAATATAGTACTATCTTGCTACACAATAAAAACCAATTATATCAAGCATGTTTCATTAGATAGACCATCTAACATCATAGTACTATCTTTCTACACAATAAAAACCAATTATACCAAGCATGTTTCATTAGATAAACCATCTAACATTATAGTACTATCTTTTTACACAATAAAAACCAATTATACCAAGCATGTTTCATTAGATAGACCATCTTACATCATAGTACTATCTTATGTCGCAATAAAAACCAATTATACCAAGCATGTTTCATTAGATAGACCATATAACATTATAGTACAATCTTTTTACACAATAAAAACCAATTATACCAATCATGTTTCATTAGATAGACCATCTAACATCATATTACTATCTTTCTACACAATAAAAACCAATTATACCAAGCATGTTTCATTAGATAGACCATCTAACATCATAGTACTATCTTTCTACACAATAAAAACCAATTATACCAAGCATGTTTCATTAGTGAGACAATCTAACATCATAGTACTATCTTTCTACACAATAAAAACCAATTATACCAAGCATGTTTCATTAGATAGACCATCTAACATCATAGTACTATCTTTCTTCACAATAAAAACCAATTATACCAAGCATGTTTCATTAAATAGACCATCTAACATCATAGTACTATCTTTCTACACAATAAAAACCAATTATATCAAGCATGTTTCATTAGATAGACAATCTAACATCATAGTACTAACTTATGTCGCAATAAAAACCAATTATACCAAATATGTTTCATTAGATAGACCATCTAACATCATAGTACTATCTTTCTACAAAATAAAAACCAATTATACCAAGCATGTTTCATTAGATAGACCATCTAACATCATAGTACTATCTTTCTACACAATAAAAAACCAATTATACCAAGCATGTTTCATTAGATAGACCATCTAACATCATAGTACAATCTTACTACACAATAAAAACCAATTATACCAAGCATGTTTCATTAGATAGACAATCTAACATCATAGTACTATCTTTCTACACAATAAAAACCAATTATACCAAGCATGTTTCATTAGATAGACCATCTAACATTATAGTACTATCTTGCTACACAATAAAAACCAATTATACCAAGCATGTTTCATTAGATAGACCATCTAACATCATAGTACTATCTTATGTCGCAATAAAAACCAATTATACCAAGCATGTTTCATTAGATAGACCATCTAACATCATAGTACTATCTTTTTACACAATAAAAACCAATTATACCAAGCATGTTTCATTAGATAGACCATCTAACATCATAGTACTATCTTTCTACACAATAAAAACCAATTATACCAAGCATGTTTCATTAGATAGACCATCTAACATCATAGTACTATCTTTCTACACAATAAAAACCAATTATACCAATCATGTTTCATTAGATAGACCATCTAACATCATAGTACTATCTTTCTACACAATAAAAACCAATTATACCAAGCATGTTTCATTAGATAGACCATCTAACATTATAGTACTATCTTGCTACACAATAAAAACCAATTATACCAAGCATGTTTCATTAGATAGACCATCTTACATCATAGTACTATCTTATGTCGCAATAAAAACCAATTATACCAAGCATGTTTCATTAGATAGACCATAAAACATCATAGTACTATCTTTTTACACAATAAAAACCAATTATACCAAGCATGTTTCATTAGATAGACCATCTAACATCATAGTACTATCTTTCTACACAATAAAAACCAATTATACCAAGCATGTTTCATTAGATAGACCATCTAACATCATAGTACTATCTTTCTACACAATAAAAACCAATTATACCAAGCATGTTTCATTAGATAGACCATCTAACATCATAGTACTATCTTTCTACACAATAAAAACCAATTATACCAATCATGTTTCATTAGATAGACCATCTAACATCATAGTACTATCTTTCTACACAATAAAAACCAATTATACCAAGCATGTTTCATTAGATAGACCATCTAACATCATAGTACTATCTTTTTACACAATAAAAACCAATTATACCAAGCATGTTTCATTAAATAGACCATCTAACATCATAGTACTATCTTTCTACACAATAAAAACCAATTATACCAATCATGTTTCATTAGATAGACCATCTAACATCATAGTACTATCTTTCTACACAATAAAAACCAACTATACCAAGCATGTTTCATTAGATAGACCATCTTACATCATAGTACTATCTTTCTACACAATAGCCAATTATACCAAGCATGTTTCATTAAATAGACCATCTAACATCATATTACTATCTTTCTACACAATAAAAACCAATTATACCAATGATGTTTCACTAGATAGACCATCTAACATCATAGTACTATCTTTCTACACAATAAAAACCAATTATACCAAGCATGTTTCATTAGATAGACCATCTAACATCATAGTACTATCTTTCTTCACAATAAAAACCAATTATACCAAGCATGTTTCATTAAATAGACCATCTAACATCATAGTACTATCTTTCTACACAATAAAAACCAATTATACCAAGCATGTTTCATTAGATAGACCATCTAACATCATAGTACTATCTTTCTACACAATAAAAACCAATTATACCAAGCATGTTTCATTAGATAGACCATCTAACATCATAGTACTATCTTTCTACACAATAAAAACCAATTATACCAAGCATGTTTCATTAGATAAACCATCTAACATTATAGTACTATCTTTTTACACAATAAAAACCAATTATACCAAGCATGTTTCATTAGATAGACCATCTTATATCATAGTACTATCTTATGTCGCAATAAAAACCAATTATACCAAGCATGTTTCATTAGATAGACCATATAACATTATAGTACAATCTTTTTACACAATAAAAACCAATTATACCAATCATGTTTCATTAGATAGACCATCTAAAATCATAGTACTATCTTTCTACACAATAAAAACCAATTATACCAAGCATGTTTCATTAGATAGACCATCTAACATCATAGTACTATCTTTCTACACAATAAAAACCAATTATACCAAGCATGTTTCATTAGTGAGACAATCTAACATCATAGTACTATCTTTCTACACAATAAAAACCAATTATACCAAGCATGTTTCATTAGATAGACCATCTAACATCATAGTACTATCTTTCTACACAATAAAAACCAATTATACCAAGCATGTTTCATTAAATAGACCATCTAACATCATAGTACTATCTTTCTACACAATAAAAACCAATTATATCAAGCATGTTTCATTAGATAGACAATCTAACATCATAGTACTATCTTATTTCGCAATAAAAACCAATTATACCAATCATGTTTCATTAGATAGACCATCTAACAGCATAGTACTATCTTTCTACAAAATAAAAACCAATTATACCAAGCATGTTTCATTAGATAGACCATCTAACATCATAGTACTATCCTTCTACACAATAAAAACCAATTATACCAAGCATGTTTCATTAGATAGACCATCTAACATCATAGTACAATCTTACTACACAATAAAAACCAATTATACCAAGCATGTTTCATTAGATAGACCATCTAATATCATAGTACTATCTTTCTACACAATAAAAACCAATTATTCCAAGCATGTTTCATTAGATAGACCATCTAACATTATAGTACTATCTTGCTACACAATAAAAACCAATTATACCAAGCATGTTTCATTAGATAGACCATCTTACATCATAGTACTATCTTATGTCGCAATAAAAACCAATTATACCAAGCATGTTTCATTAGATAGACCATAAAACATCATAGTACTATCTTTTTACACAATAAAAACCAATTATACCAAGCATGTTTCATTAGATAGACCATCTAACATCATAGTACTATCTTTCTACACAATAAAAACCAATTCTACCAAGCATGTTTCATTAGATAGACCATCTAACATCATAGTACTATCTTTCTACACAATAAAAACCAATTATACCAATCATGTTTCATTAGATAGACCATCTAACATCATAGTACTATCTTTCTACACAATAAAAACCAATTATACCAAGCAGGTTTCATTAAATAGACCATCTAACATCATAGTACTATCTTTTTACAAAATAAAAACCAATTATACCAAGCATGTTTCATTAAATAGACCATGTACTATCTTTCTACACAATAAAAACCAATTATACCAAGCATGTTTCATTAGATAGACCATCTAACATCATAGTACTATCTTTCTTCACAATAAAAACCAATTATACCAAGCATGTTTCATTAAATAGACCATCTAACATCATAGTACTATCTTTCTACACAATAAAAACCAATTATATCAAGCATGTTTCATTAGATAGACAATCTAACATCATAGTACTATCTTATGTCGCAATAAAAACCAATTATACCAATCATGTTTCCTTAGATACACCATCTAACATCATAGTACTATCTTTCTACACAATAAAAACCAATTATACCAAGCATGTTTCATTAGATAGACCATCTAACATCATAGTACTATCTTTCTACACAATAAAAACCAATTATACCAAGCATGTTTCATTAAATAGACCATCTAACATCATAGTACAATCTTACTACACAATAAAAACCAATTATACCAAGCATGTTTCATTATATAGACCATCTAACATCATAGTACTATCTTTCTACACAATAAAAACCAATTATACCAAGCATGTTTCATTAGATAGACCATCTAACATTATAGTACAATCTTGCTACACAATAAAAACCAATTATACCAAGCATGTTTCATTAGATAGACCATCTTACATCATAGTTCTATCCTATGTCGCAATAAAAACCAATTATACCAAGCATGTTTCATTAGATAGACCATAAAACATCATAGTACTATCTTTTTACACAATAAAAACCAATTATACCAAGCATGTTTCATTAGATAGACCATCTAACATCATAGTACTATCTTTCTACACAATAAAAACCAATTATACCAAGCATGTTTCATTAGATAGACCATCTAACATCATAGTACTATCTTTCTACACAATAAAAACCAATTATACCAATCATGTTTCATTAGATAGACCATCTAACATCATAGTACTATCTTTCTACACAATAAAAACCAATTATACCAAGCATGTTTCATTAGATAGACCATCTAACATCATAGTACTATCTTTTTACACAATAAAAACCAATTATACCAAGCATGTTTCATTAAATAGACCATCTAACATCATAGTACTATCTTTCTACACAATAAAAACCAATTATACCAATCATGTTTCATTAGATAGACCATCTAACATCATAGTACTATCTTTCTACACAATAAAAACCAACTATACCAAGCATGTTTCATTAGATAGACCATCTTACATCATAGTACTATCTTTCTACACAATAAAAACCAATTATACCAAGCATGTTTCATTAGATAGACCATCTAACATCATAGTACTATCTTTCTACACAATAAAAACCAATTATACCAAACATGTTTCATTAGATAGACCATCTAACATCATAGTACTATCTTTCTACACAATAAAAACCAATTATACCAAGCATGTTTCATTAGATCGACCATCTTACATCACATGTTTCATTAGATAGACCATCTAACATCATAGTACTATCTTTCTACAAAATAAAAACCAATTATACCAAGCAAGTTTCATTAGATAGACCATCTAACATCATATTACTATCTTTCTACACAATAAAAACCAATTATACCAAGCATGTTTCACTAGATAGACCATCTAACATCATAGTACTATCTTTCTACACAATAAAAACCAATTATACCAAGCATGTTTCATAAGATAGACCATCTAACATCATAGTACTATCCTTCTTCACAATAAAAACCAATTATACCAAGCATGTTTCATTAAATAGACCATCTAACATCATAGTACTATCTTTCTACACAATAAAAACCAATTATACCAAACATGTTTCATTAGATAGACCATCTAACATCATAGTACTATCTTTCTACACAATAAAAACCAATTATACCAAGCATGTTTCATTAGATAGACCATCTAACATCATAGTACTATCTTTCTACACAATAAAAACCAATTATACCAAGCATGTTTCATTAGATACACCATCTAACATCATAGTACTATCTTTCTACACAATAAAAACCAATTATACCAAGCATGTTTCATTAGATAGACCATCTAACATCATAGTACTATCTTTCTACACAATAAAAACCAATTATACCAAGCATGTTTCATTAGATACACCATCTAACATCATAGTACTATCTTTCTACACAATAAAAACCAATTATACCAAGCATGTTTCATTAGATAGACCATCTAACATCATAGTACTATCTTTCTACACAATAAAAACCAATTATACCAATCATGTTTCATTAGATAGACCATCTAACATCAAAGTACTATCTTTCTACACGATAAAAATCAATTATACCAAGCATGTTTCATTAGATAGACCATCTAACATCATAGTACTATCTTTCTACAAAATAAAAACCAATTATACCAAGCATGTTTCATTAGATAGACCATCTAACATCATATTACTATCTTTCTACACAATAAAAACCAATTATACCAATGATGTTTCACTAGATAGACCATCTAACATCATAGTACTATCTTTCTACACAATAAAAACCAATTATACCAAGCATGTTTCATTAGATAGACCATCTAACATCATAGTACTATCTTTCTTCACAATAAAAACCAATTATACCAAGCATGTTTCATTAAATAGACCATCTAACATCATAGTACTATCTTTCTACACAATAAAAACCAATTATACCAAGCATGTTTCATTAGACAGACCATCTAACATCATAGTACTATCTTTCTACACAATAAAAACCAATTATACCAAGCATGTTTCATTAGATACACCATCTAACATCATAGTACTATCTTTCTACACAATAAAAACCAATTATACCAAGCATGTTTCATTAGATAGACCATCTAACATCATAGTACTATCTTTCTACACAATAAAAACCAATTATACCAAGCATGTTTCATTAGATACACCATCTAACATCATAGTACTATCTTTCTACACAATAAAAACCAATTATACCAAGCATGTTTCATTAGATAGACCATCTAACATCATAGTACTATCTTTCTACACAATGAAAACCAATTATACCAATCATGTTTCATTAGATAGACCATCTAACATCAAAGTACTATCTTTCTACACGATAAAAATCAATTATACCAAGCATGTTTCATTAGATAGACCATCTAACATCATAGTACTATCTTTCTACACAATAAAAACCAATTATACCAAGCATGTTTCATTAGATAAACCATCTAACATCATAGTACTATCCTTCTACACAATAAAAACCAATTATACCAAGCATGTTTCATTAGATAAACCATCTAACATTATAGTACTATCTTTTTACACAATAAAAACCAATTATACCAAGCATGTTTCATTAGATAGACCATCTTACATCATAGTACTATCTTATGTCGCAATAAAAACCAATTATACCAAGCATGTTTCATTAGATAGACCATATAACATCATAGTACAATCTTTTTACACAATAAAAACCAATTATACCAATCATGTTTCATTAGATAGACCATCTAACATCATAGTACTATCTTTCTACACAATAAAAACCAATTATACCAAGCATGTTTCATTAGATAGACCATCTAACATCATAGTACTATCTTTCTACACAATAAAAACCAATTATACCAATCATGTTTCATTAGATAGACCATCTAACATCATAGTACTATCTTTCTACACAATAAAAACCAATTATACCAAGCATGTTTCATTAGATAGACCATCTAACATCATAGTACTATCTTTTTACACAATAAAAACCAATTATACCAAGCATGTTTCATTAAATAGACCATCTAACATCATAGTACTATCTTTCTACACAATAAAAACCAATTATACCAAGCATGTTTCATTAGATAGACCATCTAACATCATAGTACTATCTTTCTACACAATAAAAACCAATTATACCAAGCATGTTTCATTAGATAAACCATCTAACATCATAGTACTATCTTTCTACACAATAAAAACCAATTATACTAAGCATGTTTCATTAGATAGACCATCTAACATCATAGTACTATCTTATGTCGCAATAAAAACCAATTATACCAAGCATGTTTCATTAAATAGACCATCTAACATCATAGTACTATCTTTCTACAAACTAAAAACCAATTATACCAAGCATGTTTCATTAGATAGACCATCTAATATCATAGTACTATCTTTCTACACAATAAAAACCAATTATACCAAGCATGTTTCATTAGATAGTCCATCTAACATCATAGTACTATCTTTCTACACAATAATAACCAATTATACCAAGCATGTTACATGAGATAGGCCATCTAACATCATAGTACTATCTTTCTACACAATAAAAACCAATTATACCAAGCATGTTTCATTAGATAGACCATCTAACATAATAGTACTATATTTCTACACAATAAAAACCAATTATACCAAGCATGTTTCAAAAGATAGACCAACTAATATCATAGTACTATCTTTCTACACAATAAAAACCAATTATACCAAGCATGTTTCATTAGATAGACCATCTAACATCATAGCACTATCTTTCTACACAATAAAAACCAATTATACCAAGCATGTTTCATTAGATAGACCATCTAACATCATAGTACTATCTTTTTACACAATAAAAACCAATTATACCAAGCATGTTTCAAAAGATAGACCATCTAACATAATAGTACTATCTTTCTACACAATAAAAACCAATTATACCAAGCATGTTTCAAAAGATAGACCAACTAACAAATTCAGTAATTTTTTCATTTGTAAAGGGGCATAACTCTAGAAAAGTAATAGTAACACCATCAAAATTTGAATTTCATCTGTATTTTGTTGCAATAAGAATTGTGTATAAGTTTTATAACGTTAGGTTGAGGGAAACTTAAGTTTGAGAAAGAAAACGACGAAAAATTCAGCAATTTTTCAATATGTTAACAAGCATACATTTATTTTTGGCATTGCACAAGTCATGTCTTCTTTGACTGTTCATAACGTTGAAATACTAAATCTCTGGGATCTGTTTTAGTTGATTTTAGTCTCTGATGCATGATTTTTTTTTTAATTAATTGTTTTTGGCTTTTCAGTAACTAAGAGTACTCTCAAATCGTACTTTCTTGTTTATTTGACCTGTTGATACTATTTGTAATGCTCTTTAGTTATTTAATGTTTACTTATTCAGGGATGTAACTGGTCTATATACCAGCTTTGATAAGTGTTTGATAGTACTATACATTTTCTCTAGAAAGGTTAAAGTTATGCCACTAAAATTCAAACTTGATCCGTGTTTTGCGTAATAAGCATTGTGTATAAGTTTCAAACATTTGGTCGAGTCAAACTATAACATCCATAGCTAAGGCTGCGGCATAAAAATGTTGGTTATCCCCATTATTATTCAATCTATTGATAACTTACGTTACATGTACTATCCTTATAAATCTATCTATAATCAGCTTGCATGTTAAATAGTCTAGAGCTGTTCCATTGAATTCGTCTTCTTTTTCTGTTTCTTGAGGAAGTTAAATCAACCTGTTCAGTCACTATAAAGTGTTACAATTCATATTTAGAGGCAACACATAAATAGTGACCAAAAAGGTACCGCAATCTCAGGATGAACGCTTAAATAAAAAAAAAATATGAACACACCTCTTATGTCTCACCCCGCAACATTCTGTATGTTCCTGTCCCTAGTCAGGAGTCGGTCATTCAGTGGTTGTCCTTTGTTTATGTGTTACATATTTGTTTTTGATAGATTGGACTGTTAGATCTCTCGTTTGAATTGTTTTACAATGTCGTTTCGGGGCCTTTTATAGCTGACTATACGGTATGGGCTTTGCTAATTGTTGATGGCCATACTGTGCCCTATAGTTGTTAACTTCTGTGTCATTTGATCTCTTGTGGAGAGTAGTCTCATTGGCAATCATACCACATCTTCTCTTTGACATAAAATATTTTAACCTTCGTTTTAAAAAACACATGTCCAAAACTGGAATATGATTTGATTGCGTTAAAGATCTGAACACAGACAGAACAACTAACATGACTAAATCCATATATTTTTGTTCAAGCATAATTGATTTGAAGTCATACTCTCCTCGTACATACTTGAATTTAACACGAGATGGATTGTATGAATAAATGATATCATTATTTTGAAACTTTCGGATGCACAATTAAATTTCCTAATGGTGCACATGCGCAGAAGCGTAACCAATTTGATTAAGATTAACCCGAATAATCCAGTTGTTTCATTCGGATTATTCCAATTATTAATGTTTCAAAGGCAATTATAACAACAATCAGTGAGAATTATTATTATGACCTATTAATGCTCCAAAACAAGCCATTAACTTTTAATTATTTTCATGTGTTTTCGTGAATTTCGAGAATTTTTACCATTTAAATATCTGAAAAGGTTTATTTAACTTAAATACCCATAATATTAATATTTTAGTATTATGCGTCCTTGATAAAAGTAAGGAGAACGAACCCAGGGCCTTACTGCTGATTAATGTTGATGTTTGAGTTCTTTTATATACGTTATAATATGAATATACCCAATAATCTAGAAAACTTGCAATAAAAACATAATCAACCTAGTTGTTTTATACTCATCTAAAATAGATATTTTTCAAAGGTCTTTTTTATTTTTTTACCGTACACCTTTTACATTTATTGACATTATAATAAAAATCATAAAAATTTATGAATTACAATTAATATATATCTTTATTTTTATTTCTTATATACATGATAAATATATTTTTTATTGGGGCCGGATCGATTTTAAATATGGGATGGATCGACGTTGGGCCGGATCGACTTGGGCCGGATCTACGTGGGGCCAGATCGAACCAAAAGCTTATTCTTGCTGTGACACTTTCCTGTCGCAGAAAGGGATCAAGGCAAGAAATAAAATAGCCTTTCATGACTTCACAAAAATAACATATTTTATATTTTTCCAGCACCAGCAATAATTTTATCCCTCTATACAGGTATAAACACCATATAGAGGGTTTGTTCCCAACCGGATAAATAAAACTTAGATATGATGTCTTCTCCTTGTACATTTTTTTGTACTTAGCTACAAAAGGACAGCAGGAGTCTACATGCCAGTTTGTAGAATTTGAAGCGTTTTACGTTTTTGTGGTTTTATCATAGAGTATTGACCCTTTGACTGCCATGGCATTGAAAAACGTTTTACCTTTGACTGCTAAGAATCGGCCTGGCTTCGAACTTTATCAAACAGCGCCATGGCAACCCTGACAACAATTGATAACGTCACGCTATTCTGCATGGTACCTGTATATGATTGCTCGTGTGATGACACCACAGTATGTCTGCTTCGTTCATTTATCACTCTCAAGTGTCGAATGTTTTTACTGTATTTGTGTTTTTTTTTATATTTGATCAGTCTTTTAATTGGTGTTAATTGCAATTTATTAGTATTTGTAAAAACTGATAGCCTCATTGACTTTAATGGTATTCAGAAAATCTGTGCCACATGGTCAATATTTTGGCCTTAAAGTTATTTCTCAAAAATGCCACGGCCCATTTTAAATCGTTTGTGTTGTATGAAATAAACCATAATTAGTTATGGTGACAACACCAGTGTTTAGTTTAAAATATTTAACGGTTTTACTTCGATTGACATCAGAAGAAGTGTGACGTCTTTTGCATCACTTTTAAATTCACGACAGGCTCCCGTTCTAGAACAAACTCTATGTGTAATATGCTTTATTAAACTCAAATGTTCGGATTTGTGTATCAAATTCCATTGTCAAACTTTTGAAGAAGAAAAATAAAAACAATAAAAAAACTTCGGGCTTTGGAAAAGTTTTCTGATTTTGTTCTACATGCCTTTAGTTTGTATAATATCAAACATCGTCACAGCAAATAGGTATTTCGTCAATTTCGGTAAATGATAGAGCGAGAATATAAATTTATTTGTGAAAATTGCCACTGTGTGAAATTAAGTTCCTACAATTACAGACAGGCAAATTTTCTTTGTCTTGTTTTACTTTTTAGTTGATGATAAAATTGAAAATGGAAATGGGGAATATGTCAAAGAGACAAGAACCCGACCAAATATGTTAAAGGATGGCTTCTTAAAGTCAAGTGGCAAATAAATATGCATATATTAAGGACGTGAACATGCCACTTCTTCATTTACTGTGGATTCATTTATTTTCGTGGGTATCAATTTTCGTGGATAGAGAAAAAAAGACGTTTCGTGGTATACGTAAATTCGTGGATCGCTGACTACAACCAAAACAATTAGATACGTAATTCGTGGATTTCTTTTTGATTTAGGAGATTATATAACATCCTTGGTTCGATCAATAATAAAACAAAACAAAAAAGAAGGAATTCATTGAAAAAGTTTTGAGTTGTCAAAATCCTCGCTTAATTGGTCATTCTAGGTTAAAGTGTTCATTGATAACTTCGATTACAATAATGGGCAGAGACAACTAATAGTGTTTCCTGCAGCTTTTAAAAAGGGCAGGGTAATTGTTAGCTCAGAGGGCACATTAAGCGCGATGGACAACAATTTTAGGGCACTTACTTAACATAAACAGGCAATTTCTATAAAATGGATTCATTTAAAACATACTAGTTTAATACTATAAAAAGGACATATACATCTGTAATCAATCATTAAAACAAATTGTTAAACAAGAAAAAGTGTGTAAAACATATATATATGAAATATTTAAAACAATAAACACAATTAAAAACAAAATCAGTTCTTTAAAAACAAGAAAGCACTATGTCATATACATGTATATAAAAATATTGCTTTGGTCATATCAATTGTCATTGACAAATCCTCCTTTTTTTCCTTAAAAACAGGTTGACACATTCCCTGATATCCAGGGTCATTTTTAGTAACCAAAATTTATTAAATTACAAAAAAAAATAACTTTACAAATTAACCCCTTCCCCTCTACACCCTTTTCCAAATTAAATTAATATAGATACAACAAGTTTTACTACTTTCATGGCACTACCATATCAGCTGTTTATTTTAAATGTCTATAAATAGCCAGACATAGTTGTCTGTTACTTAGGTGTTTTCCCCAAGTATTTTTCCCGCCTAAAATGATCATGTGACATGTTTGTAAACAAAAGAAAACATTTGATCAAGGAATCCATTTATTTTCTGGATTATTCTGCTTTTAATAATTTAGTTTGGATTTTTATTCATTTCATTTAAGGTACAGTCAAGCATTTGTATTTAAAAAATAGTTTGCAAAGAATTTTTACTTTTCAATTTGACAAATGTCTCATGTCAGATCGCCGTTCATTGGCTTGTTCAACCATGCAAACAATGTAAATTATGTAAATTAGAAATCTATCAGCTGTAAAAAAAAATTATCTAAGCATCACATCGATGTTTTTTCATTAATCTTCTAGGCAAAACGATGTTTCTGGGACTTGGGGGATACAATCAGGACCCGTGATTAGTATCTGTATTCACTATTCAATCTATTGCAGTTTGCTAATCAGCTGATTACGAAATCGATTACAAAATGGCGACCTAGTGAACTTTTGTTTTGAAGGGAAATAACTCGAGCGGTATTCATAAAATATGTCTTTCAGTACCAGTTGTTAATTACGACGATAAAGGCATGGCGTCAGGAATTTCGACAAAATTAGGGCAGGGCGCAAATTTTTTTTCCCAAAAAGGGCAGGGCTTCGAGAAATCGCGGCAGGGCGCCATTACACGCCAAAACCACCTGTAGGAAACACTAACTAATTATTTGTTTGTTTTACAATTTATAAATTCTTGTCTGAATTCTATAAGGCATTCAAAACTTTATGATTGAAAGCTAATTTCCCTAATCACGATAGAATAAACAGTGATATAAGTATAAGGTGTGAAAATAAATGTTCCTGTCATAAACAATATTACCTACGGGCAATATCCCCGTACTTAATCCTATTGATTTTAATCACTGGTAAACCAAACTATGACACGGTAATTAACAACTTGCAGTTATTTTCCATGAACAGTTTTAATCAATTTTAAAAGTAAATTATCACTGATATTCGATGTATTTATTATAGATTTATTCAAAATACTTGTATCTTCTTTCAGTAAAAATCACGTGTTATGTTACAGTGTTTATCACTAGTCAACACTATACTAAAACTGCATAACATAACCGGAAATAAACATCCAACTCCATACACAGTTCTCGGGATTATTAAGTCTTTCCACTTTTCTGTGGAAAGACTTATTGTTTTTGTTCTGATTATTATTATTTTTTTTATTTTTTTCTTCCGCCAAATTTTGTTCTTGCGCAAAATGTTTGTTTCGCAATATGTCGCTTAGATATTTCTCATATAGTATCGTATAGTAAATGCGCTTTTAAATTTCACACTGCTGAGCGGAACCATTATCTATGTAAGAGTTATCTCCCTTTTTCACTGTTTACCCTCTGTGTGCATCTCCTTCGTAACAAAACAAGATAGCGACAAAATTCTTTTTACAAATTGTTCGTTTCATCCTCAGTAATTTTTGGCGTATTTGGATCGAAGCGATTCGATGAAATTTTATAGGAGTTATCTACCTTTACAAAATAAATTTGTCGGTATGTTTGTTTAACTCATAAACAGTTAACCGTATAACCCTGGAATGTTTTTATTTGAGTCCTCTAGGTCCCAACTTAGAAAATGAGGTCAAGGTCAAAGGTCAAGGTCAAGTTCTGAATTGTGATTTTTGCTTGTTTTTGCATTTTCTCCGACATTTTGAGAGGTACAGAGAAAAAACAAGTGGAAAATGTCAGTTTTTTTGTAATGAAGATATGCTACATTTAGTCTTATACAATTAAATGGCATCTTATAGGAGTTATTGCCCCTGAAATGTCTTGATATAAAGTTATTTGATTACAACTTCAATTAAGTTCATTATAAAGACATTTGACCTTATACAAAAGGTTAAGTGACAAATGACCTTGAAAAATGGCTACCGGAAGTGACCTTTAGAAAATCGGAAGTAGCTTTTTTTGCAATTTTTTTCACATAAAAGTACTCAAAATCCATATAATTTGTCATATAGATACATAAACAGATTACTAAAGACTAAAAATGACTTCCAACAAACCGGAAGTGGCCAATTATCTCCCATTCTACATACAAAAGTATATAGAAACTATATATTTTTAGAATCAGTGTGAAAGAAGCTATCATATGAGACCGAAAGTGACATTCATTTCACCGGAAGTAGCATATTATCTCCCTTATATCACTCAAAAAGATAATTAAACCATCATTTATCGCATCAGTATAAACAAATTACCTTCTTATCCAAATTTCTCTGGTGTGGAAAGACTTTCAATTGTTCTCTGAACAATTGGTTTTTAATTCTTCGTTGAATTCTTTAATTCGTGGTTCGCTGTGACCCACGAAACCCACGAAAATTGGTATACCACGAATAAAAATGAATCCACAGTACCAAGACCTAATTCTGATTTTTTGAAAAGAACATTTAAATATTCTGGTCTTATTACCTGGAATAATTTACCAAATAATATTAAAGAAATAGATAATTTAGATACATTTATGACCAACTGTTCAAACTATTTTCTAACTGAACAGAATAAAGATGCATGAAACTAATGTATTTCTTTTTCTTCTTCTACTGAATGCATATGTGCTTATTTAACTGTATTATGTATTTTATATTGTATGTATTTTTGTACGTTTTTTATTTGTATTGATAGTTTTTGAAGATTAACATGTAATTGTTAAATGTGTTACCTTCGTTAAATAAAGAATTTTATTATTATTATGTAAACAATCGCCATATTGCTTTGTGACGTATTGGAATTTCCACAACAATATATATATTTTCAAATAACAGCCACTTTAACTCGCTTTGTAACTACGATGTACACCTTATCTACTAATATATATAAATAACGTCACATAATCTGTATATCTGTGTGGACCTAATCTACCATGTACCTATCTGATCACGTGACATGAATATTAATACACAAATTCTTGTTCAAATGTATAATTCCATAATATTTAAATAAACACAATTGCTTTTATGGTTGTGAAAATATTGAAGTTTCAAATATTAAACTCATGCAACACACATTATTTACATTTACCACAATTGATATTCTTTACAAAACAAAATCGAATAATACTGCATTCTTTTATACTAAATAAAATATCTGATATATAGATTCACTTACGTTTGCATGCAGTTTATTCACATTCGAGAGATATTTTCCTTTTCGTGTTTCAACACATCATCTCATTGTCAACTCATTGTCAACATTGATGTAAACAATCGCCATATTGCTTTGTGACGTATTGGAATTTCCACAATAATATATATATATATTTCGATTCACAGCCACTTTAACTCGCTTTGTAACTACGATGTACACCTTATCTGCCAATATATTTAAATGACGTCACATAATCTGTATATCTGTGTGCACCTTATCTACTATCGTGCCTATCTTATCACGTGACATGAATATTAATACACAAATTCTTGTTCAGATGTTAGATTCCATAATATTTAAATAAACACAATTTCTTTTATGGTTGTGAAAATATTGAAATTTCAAATATTAAATTCATGCAACACACATTATTTATATTTACCACAATTGATATTCTTATCTACCAATATATTTAAATGACGTCACGTAATCTGTATATCTGTGTGCATCTTATCTACTATATGTATGATAACTTTTTAATTTACAGTAATTTTTGGGCCGAATAAGGGCCTTATTGCTCCTACTCCTTTGATTGGTTAAGTTCCAGTGATGGTTATTTTCTTGTATGCAATCAAATGTTATGTTAAATTTTTTCTATAGTACTGGACAGGATAAAACTTTACTCATGCCAAGTATATCTTTATTTGTAACAAAGATAAATTCTGCACATTTTTTCTAAAAGTGCAAATTTAACAAAGACTATGGTCGAGTTGTTGTCGCTTTGACACATTCCCCATTTCCTTTTTCAATTTTAATAGGGAAAAATCAATGGTGGTATTACACCTAGAGCAAATCTGACATGTGTGGGTAATCTTCTTTCTATGAAACTACTGAGACACATTTAACCATACTTGACCATAATAATTAATATGTTTTTTCTTTAAAAAATGTATCAGATGACCCCACCTTCCAACCCTCATGGCCCACATGAATAAAAATGGAACATAGGGGTAAAATGCAGATTTTTGTATATATCTCTGAAACTAAACCATTTGGAGCAAATCAGACAGGGGGCAGTTGATGGTTTTCTCAGAGCATGGGTCCTGTGTAATTTCGAGGAGAAGATTTTTTAAAAGTTAACGGACATTTAATATGGACGACAGACAACAAGTGCTGCCCATTGGACCAAGATCGTTTTTAACCCTTAAAGTACACCACTTACCATTTTGTGTACAACATCCCAGGAAATTAATAATATTTTCATGGCATCCTATTAATTTCATCACTTCCATTTCTTGCATTAAATCTGTCAATTCTCTATCGGTTGCATCCTCTAAAATATTTAAATAATATTGACAATTATTAATGGATAAAACCATTGGTCACATTCAAAGAATACTGTGGATTCATTCATTTTCATGGATTGCTTAAAACTTGCATAATCGTGGATATTTGATTTTGTAATTTTTCCAATCTCTGTATTCAAAGCCTATTCAAAATATGTTATTCAATGAACATTTGAATTCAATGTTCACCTGTACCCACGAAAATTGGTATCAAACTAATGTTAATGAATCAAAAGTAATTTGTCCCAACCCAGGACTATATGTCCCCATTCAAAAACATTGATCAGGAACCCTCCCCTTGCAGTGGCATAGCTTGCATGTATGCTCAGATGCTCAAGCATCCACATCATTTTGACAAAACAAAAATAAAAAAAACAGCAGTTTAACTCGGAAGTATCAAAATGTAACAAGGCTGAGGATATGAGGATAACATCCAGTCATTTTCGAAGCAGTATGCCTGGTCTTTCATTTAGGATAATTTAGTTTGATACATGAATCGCAGAATAGTGTTTCAAGTTAACTTTTCTTCGTATAAATAGTCTATGTCATCAGCTAAGGCAAGTGGAGAGGACTGATACGCAGACCCGTGGATATGTTTCATCTGAAATTGAACCTAGTGGAGGGATGGCTTCTCATTTGACTATAGTAACTAACAACTAAAACACCATATCCTGATATCGTTTCTTGCGACATTGTAAACGACGTGATAAAACAAATCAATTTGTAATAGATCGTGATAAGTCCTAGGCTTATGAATTCCCGTTTCTATTTAGGTTCAAATACTAATTTTATTTTTATTCAGTAAAGAACAAAGATCCAATATTCCCCGCCATGCACATTACATGTCATATTTTATCTATCAAAGGCCAAGGAACAAGGGAATAACTAAAAAAAACTTTTATTTCTTTTTCTTTTTTATTTTTAATATCTAAAAAGAAATAAAAGCTTCACAGCAAATGAAATGGGATTTCCATTACAATTTATATTTCAAAGGGACATTACTAGTTAAAAATATTTGATTACGAATTATTTTCAAAATTGTCAAAGACATTGCTTATGATATGAGTTTCACTTAATCTGACATGAATTGTACACATGAGAGTGCTAAAAATACCGGACGATCGGACGCCCGGTATTTTTATGTCTCCTGCATGCGTTTAGCTCAGTAATAAAAAATCCAAGGTTGTAGACTCAAATTCCTGGAAAGAGAAGTCACTTCAGTTCCTATACTCAGAAGTTCCTAAATTATACAGAAGTGCTGCTGTAATGGAGTCCGTTTAAACGGTTTTTGATATGTCAAATAGAAGATTGGGGGGGAAACTTTACATCAAATATTTATGAATTGAATGATGGTAGTTTCAAGAAAACAATAAAATTTGGTTAAAAATATAAATATATGAATTGGTGGGTATTTTGAATTTAAACAAAAATCTAACTAGTGTCGGATTCTGGGGGAGTACATGTGCTTAAATAAAAAATATTTTCTGCACAAAAAGGTCCAAAACATTTTTCGGCTCGCTCGACTCGGCAAAACATCCACATCATTTCAACCCTGGCTACGCCACTGCCTTGGATCCCCAATAGAACAAGCAGAGCTTGCATTGCTCACAAGTTTGTTTTTTTGCTTAAATCTTTCATCAATGACTGTTTTTGCTTTTCAATTTATATTTAATAATAAGAGGCTTACAAATGCCAATACAATGTTCATTGTATCTGTCATATTTTCATTAAAAGCAAATAAATGCATTTTACCCATTTGTTCCATTTTAACCATAGTGTCTTTGTTTCTTGAAGTACAAGGAAATAAAATACAAATTTATACTAAATTCATTTGCGAAGATTTATAAAGTTAAAAAAAAAATAAAACAACTTGTGTAATTTTCCTTAAAGGTCAATAACTCCGTAACGGGTCAATTGACAATTTTTGTGATAAAAAACATTTTTGAAGATGTTACTTTGCTGAACATTTTTTGCTGTTTACAGTTTATCTTTATCTTTAATTAATTTCATACAAAAACTAAAAAAAATCCTTAAAATAACCAATTTAGTGGCAGGAACCCAACAATGGCAGCCATGTTTGTCGATGGATCAAAACTTCGGATACAATTTATAAGCAAGATACCAGATAATTAAGGAAATTTTTTTTTGTTAAAGTTTGAAATCTTTGGCCCAGTAGTTTCAGAGAAGGTTTTTTGAAATAGTTAACAACAGATGATGATGGACGCCAAGTCATTAGTGATAACATAAGCTCAAATGGTTATAGCTAACAAGAATGTGTCCCCAGTACATGAATAGCCCATCCACACTATCATTTTCTATGTTCAGTGGACCTTGAAAATGGGGGAAAATTTCTAGTTTGGCATAAAAATTACAAAGATTATAAAATAGAAAACATCAGCCCTAAGTTTCAAGTTGATTGGACTTCAACTTCATCAAAGACAAACGGACAGAAGAACGAACCAATGGATGGACAGATGAACAAATGGACAGACAAAAGAACGAATGAATGGACGCACAGAACAGAAAACATAATGCACCAAAATGGGGCATAATAAATGGGACATTAAAATGGGCTTTAATCGATCCTACAAACTATCCATGTTTATGTACTGTCTTTTGGTATGTATAACGAACACATTTACATTTATACCCTCATTACCCTGTGTGTTATACATGACTACAAATATTTTCTTAGTTTTTTTTCAGGTCCAAAATTGGACCAAGAAATTTCCAATTGAAGTGAAAAGTAAGGATTTTTTTTGCTCAAACCTTGATTGTTTTTTATGTGTTATAATATTAATATTCTTGATTTGTCATGTTTTATTCAAATAAAATACATTTTATATCTTTGTTGTTACGTTTTTCGTGTAAATTTGTCAATATGTTTTGCAATCCGGAAATTTGCCAATTGTCTTAATATTGAAGACACAATAAAGCTTTTGTTATTGGTTAAATCAGCCTAGAGTTGTGTTCCTTGTTGTCATACCTTATTGTTTTGTATGTGTTCATCATAAAGAGTTGAAGAAAAGTGTATGAAAATTGAATAAACAACACTCATTTTGAAAAGATAAACCATATAATATATCAGGTGATCACAAGTCATGTTGGTCAGTCATGTGACATAATATTGTAAAGTGATGATTTATTCTATGAGAAGTTTATTTTTATAAATACGTTTTTACTTTGTAACTTTTCAACTTTTAAACAACTGTTTAAAACCTTTCAAGAAATTATGATTGAAAACATGATTATCACATAATTGTAACCTGAACAAATTTAATTAGGAACAAGGTCAACCTGTCACTGATTTGTTTTGACATTCATTAGACCTGGGGTTGAAGTCATAAAACTTTGCTCAGTGCTCGGAGCACAAAAATCTTGCTCAAAACATAAAATCCAGCATTTTGATTGGTTTTTATTTGTTTAAGTACAAAAAACTGACTCAAATATTTATTACTTCAAGGCCTGTTGATTGAGGTGGGATAATCCAGATTAACAGCTAGAATCATCAAACAAAAAATAAAAGTATTGAGATTTTAACAATTCATTACAGCACTAATGACATTAATTGATTTGTAATTATTTTATTGTTTGAATCAGAACATTAATTGGATATTTATAATCTTGTCCTTTATACTCAAACAATTCATCCTTTTAACTGTGATTTTCAAAAAATTATCAAAGTTCAAAGCCCATAATTATAGCAAAAATGAGCCAAGCAGAACAAAACTGAAACTTAACAATTCCTAGTTGTGGAATTAGGGAATGACAGAATGATGGAATGACGGAATGACAGAATTACGGAATGACAGAATTACGGACATGGGTAAAACTATATGGCACCGACATCTTTGTTGCGGGCCATATTCGTTGCAGGGCCATAACAATGCAAATTTTTCAATAAAGATAAAAAAGATGGAAAAAATTCAATTCTTATTTCCCAAAATTTTATGCTTGTCTAATAAAAAAAGAAAACCTTAGCATAAATCCAGTTTTCATTAATACTATTTGATTTTTGATCTAAAATATATAAGTAAATTTTACCCTTCAACATCTTGACTGCTATGGCAGTTGTTGGAGCTTTATTTAAACCAACAGTTTCTGCTTTAAAAACTTTACCAAATGCTCCTTCCCCAAGAGGTTCACCAAGTGATAACCTATAACAATAAATAAATTATTTCATCTCATATTCATTTAGATATTGAGATACTGATTGATGTAACCATATATATATAACTAAATAAAATTCTAATAGTTGTACACATTTTCTTAGATATAAGAAGATATGGTATGAGTGCCAATGAGACAACTCTTCATCCAAATGACAATTTATAAAAGTAAACCATTATATGTCAATGTACGGCCTTAACACAGAGCCTTGGCTCACACTGAACAACAAGCTATAAAGGGCCCCAAAATTACTAGTCAGAGTAAAACCATTCAAACGGGAAAACCAACGTTCTAATCTATATAAAACCAGAGGCTCTAAAGAGCCTGTGTCGCTCACTTTTGTCTATGTGAATATTCAAGGACATGACAAAATTGTGTTTTGGTGATAACTAAGATTTATGAAAAATGGTTAAATATTGACTATAAAGGGCAATAACTCCTAAAGGGGTCAACTGACCATTTCGGTTATGTTGACTTATTTGTAAAACTTACTTTGCTGAACATTATTGCTGTTTAGTTTATCTCTATCTATTATAATCATGATAATATTCAAGATAATAACCAAAAACAGCAAAATTCAGGGGTAGCAACCCAACAAAAGGTTGTCCGATTCATCTAAAATTTTTAGGGCAGATAGATCTTGACCTGATAAACAATTTCACTTTATGTCAGATTTGTTCTAAATGCTTTGGTTTTTGAGTTATAAGCCAAAAGCTGCATTTTACCCCTATGTTCTATATTTAGCCCTGGCGGCCATCTTGGTTGTTTGGCCGGGTCACTGGACACAATTTTTAAACTAGATACCCTAATAATGTTTTGGCCATGTTTGGTTAAATTTGGCCCAGTAGTTTCAGAGGAGAAGATTTTTATAAAAGTTAACGACGATGGATGACGGACGCCAAGTGATGAGAAAAGCTCACTTGGACCTTCGGGCCAGGTGAGCTAAAAACAAGAAACGAGAAACACATGTAAATTATATAAACAAACTACAACTACTGTACATCAGATTCCTGACTTAGGACAGGTGCAAACATTTGCAGTGATGGATTAAATGTTTTAATGGGTTAAACCATTTATTACTAATGATTTACAATTTTCAGTGTTTTTGAACAATTTTGTACGAGACACATGTTTTTTTTTATCTAGGTAATGTGAGAATGTTATATTTGCTCTTTTAAAAAATTACCAGAAAATCAAGTTTCTCACATTGTATTGCATGATCAGACCTCTACAATAATATTTTTTTCAACTTGTCCAGGAAGACTTTGCATTATAAGTTGATTCAAGGAACAAAAGAAATTTAAAACAATAGAACAGAAGTTGGTTTTATATCTTTTGAAATATTTTTCAAAAATTATGAGTCAAGAAAAACTGAAACTAGTCATGTCACAGAACTTAGGATCTACTTTTTAACAATGTTAAGTCAAATCAGACTTGCATATGAGGCACCGTCTGATAGGCATGTCAATGTAAATTCATTGGATTTGTATCTTGTTTTTATTTTAAAGTCGAATTTTTTGTCAGCTTTTTCCAGTTTTATCCATTTCATACAGTAAGTAGAGTGAGTCATGGATGATATTACGACACTCATTCCAATTTATAATTGACTGGGGAAGATAATTAGGTCCTTTACTGAGGAATGAATTTAACTCTCCGTCTTGAAATATGTTAAGATCTCCTGTTATAACATGGAAAATTGGTCCATAAATGTATTTGGAATTACTGCAATTACATGAAGTAGGTGTATTTTCACTGATATTAAAATCTTTACACAATTGGCTATAATTTAACACAAATTTCCAGGTAGATTTCTTGTAAATATAACAAATAAGAGGGAGCTCAGTATTATCAAAATATCAAGGAATTTGTTCTTTAACAGAATGGTTGTTAAAAATACCAGCAATATTTATAAAATCAAAGCCTTTATTGACATACTTTATTTTAATAAAAATGTTTTTTATGATCTTCAGGACGATCAATTTTAGGAAACAGTTTAGAATAACAATATGCCATTATAATTTGAACAATTTCGTACTTAGGACTGCTATATGAAATTGTGTTGCAATCCTCTAAAATTTTATTTAACTTATTAATCGGTAATGAACAGAGCTTTGTTAACAGATAATGTCTTCCGTTGTTTTTTGAAATAGAAATTAGGTCCGAAATATTGGTGTGATTGGTCCGAAATTTTCTTTGATTGTGATTTTTTCTACGACCATGAGAATGTTTTTTTTCGAACAGTTTTAGAAACAATATCCAAAATGTTAACAGTATCGGTTCTTGATATTTTTTAATCTAATTTAATTCAATTATTTTCCGTGATTGTACAAACTTTGAATGAGATTCACCAGGCTGCTTATTTACTTCTTCCAAAGGTTGAACTGCTAAATATTTGATAGGATGACTGTGCTTCTTAAGGTGTTGATAAATGATACTTTTGAATTTATTGGGTTATTTTCTTGAGTGCGTTTAGATAAATATCGACCAGTTTAACCTATGTACTGAATACCGCATCCTGGTTTGTTTCATGTGAGTAAATAAATAAGACTGTTTGTTTTTCAAGTTATATCAGTTTCAAATTTTAAAGAAAATGAGCGACCATTAAGTGTGGACCTTACCGTATTGTTGGTGGAAAGACAGGGACATGTTACTCATTTTTCGGCATGACACTTATCGATAGAAGGGTAACCACGATTTTTATTTTTAAAAATGTTAGCGATGGTAGTATTTTTAGATAGGCGATTTTGAAGATTGAGACGTGTAATTACCCTTTGAACGAGTTAAGTATTTAATATTTTTCCATTTCTAAGCTTCCTATTTGTTTTTTGTTTGTGAATTATATTAGAAAGGAGCAAAGACTGGTGTCCAGAATATGAACCAGCATACAATGAATTAAGTTATGAAAAAATGATAAATCTGTTCAGCTAAAGATGTCAAACGCTATCTGTATTAATTACCCAAAAAAGATAGGGTATATCAGGGTAGCGACTGACGTCTGACTAAATATTCTCGCTCGGACACACACTCCATAATCTAGTATATTATAAGAGCATATAAACCTGTTAAATTAAATTAATATTGATATAGCTTTTACTTGTCTGACCTTTTTATCCTCTAGTACAAGACAATCAGACAAGTGTTATTGTTGAGCCCTAATGATTCCAGTATATATATGAGAAAATGTTAAACCTTGGAAAAAAAGAGTTTTTGGAAAAACTTCTTGTTATATTTCATACTACAGTGGTTACAATATCTATTGAATTCATCTGAAAATTGATACAACCAATCAAATATCAGGTCATTATACAGCTTTTAACCAAAGAAACAATCTGGATGTCAGAAACAGTGAGCAATGCTATTTGTGGGTCGACAGATATAAGTTAAAATGTTGTCATGAGTCAATATATATGTCTTTACAGTATGATAACTTTCATGGAATGGTCAATGTTATGCTTTAACTTACTGTTCCCGTCTAAATTCCCAGTGTTTGTCCAGAGGGAGATCATACTCTGACATCATGGTCAAATCAGATGACAAGCGTCTTCTTGGACCAGGTTCGATTCTGATTGTGGGTAAAACAAATGGTTGTGTACCATCATAAGATTTGTATGGATGGTAATTCTCATTCTGGAATTGATGCAAAACATTCTGATATGAAATTAAAATGTATACCTGTTTTAAATTTGTGTGCAGATCCATGTCATTTTTTTAATTATCATGATTTTGTAATAGAAATAAACATCATAAAAGTTTGAAGAGCACACAGACTATCGCTAATAATAAAGGAAGCAAGTCCAGATGCAAAGCTGTTATAAATATTCAAATCTAAAATTGACAAAAACTTCCTTAAAACTAAATTAGATTCTGTCTAGATTGAATATCTCTATTTTCATAATCTAAACATTACTGATGAACATTTAATGAATCTCAATAATCTTCCTTTCTTAAGACTTACTATGTAACTTTTACACCATATAAAGACAACTTCCTCATAAAACTTCATTTCCTAATTATAACCGAATAAGTCAAACATATTCTTTTTTGTGCACTTGTATTTGAACTTATCAGTAATAAAATATGTTTGAATATTGAAACTAGCCTGTGTCATGACAATTACTCTCTTGACATTTCTATATTTGCTGGACTGAACCCTCTTGTAACGTCTATAACATATAAATATCAGGAGTAACAGGAAGAGAACAACTACTGATGCGACACCACAGATAATGTAGATTACTATTTGCTCTTTATCGTTTGTTCCTCCTGACCTAATGTCTACTGCTTCTGCTTGTTCATCTGCAATTAAAGTATTTGTAATTAAAAAGTTTTCAAAAGATGAAATAATATGTTTGAAAGGAAATGGTAAATATGTGTCAGCTCAATAGCTGGCTTATCTACAATATTTATAACCAATTCAATCCTTTTTTCCTCCTCATCAAACTTTTAATTGTTAAAAGTCTTTATTTTAGGAATGATTGTAATATTTTTTTCTGTCTATGAAGGAATAATATCATTAAAAAAAATGTGGTGCACACTGAATAACCCACTACATAAGTTACTCTAAAGTGTGTATCAAATTCAACATTTTTAACGATGGCCATGATTATTTTTGGTGTTAAAACTCCTTATTCTCCTTTTTTGTAAGTGTTCTATACTTTAAGCACCTGCATAGCCATTTTTACTTGATAGAAATATAAGATAAGGGGGTTTCAAATATTTATTCATTACATATATAAAGTTAAGATAAAGTGATCAGCCATCATATATAGTTGGTAAAAAGTATCTCTGCTTAAGCTACATAATGTCAACTTTGGTAACACTATTGAGCAGTGGCTTTCTGGTAGGTAGCTGTCTCAATATGTTTAATAAAGTCATTAGGGTCACCATAGTCAGCTTGGCAAGAAGTGTAGTAAGCATGATCTTGACCCAATGGCACTGGACTTGTACAATTTACAGATCTCCAGGCAGAGAAAATATGGCTAGATAATTGGTTGAATTTAATTTGCTGCTAGGGTATTTGGTAATAACAGAGACATACATGTATAATACATTATATGTCTATGGGATAACATAGTTTGCATTTCATCAAATTATAAAAATTTAGAATTTTCAAAGACAAACATACTTATACTTAGGTATTCCATTGGTTTAGATAGAAAACAAGCCATAAATATCGTATTTGATTTCATTAAGACATTTGTCTTTGAGGCTCAGTACTAATAACTGTTCAATGTTTTCAACAGCATCAAATTAAAGTCTTTTTTTTAACATCTTAATCCATTGTCAGTATTTCACTTTTAATCATCCAGACGTGTGTCTTAAACTAGCTAGTTGATGACCAGGTAATTGCCAATAATTTGTTATTGCTGTATATATAGTCTAATAATAAACACCTTCATTGATTACTCGAAGCTATTTACCTTACGACACAAAAACAAGAAAAAGAAATGGTGACCTTCTGTTTTTACAGACTTTTCCGATATCAATTTCGAGTTTCTCAAGAGTTTTACAGGGATCTCCATGGATGAAAATTGAACCATGGAGGAACTTTCACCATTACAAACCTTGTCTACGCTGTACAGTGTAGCGCGATCGGAAGTATTTTATCCCTCCATACAAGGAATGGTGAACATGCTAATTCATTGCTTATTTAAATTATATTTATTTGAATTTTCATTATAGAATTAGAAGTATCAATATTTTCATTTATTGCCGTTTTTAACCATTCAAATGCCAAGTCTTCATGGTCCCCCCTTAGTCGAAAATGACCAAAAGCTGTCATGAAGGTCCCCATGCAGATTTCTTTTATTTTTGGTAATTGTTATGGGGGTTAAAAATCATCTGATGTGGAGCTTATTTTTCGAGGACACTGTCAAATTCAGAGCCCATTACCGGTATGGCTGATTTGCAGCAACAACAAAACAATTCGTACGGGTTATGTAAAAGGTTAAAGAGATTTGTAAAGCAAACGTTGACAAATGAAAAGGTTTTTAATGACTTTATCTGGAAAAATTGATGCTGTGCAACATGCATCTTTCGAGTCTGAGAATAGAAACCGGAAACGCGGATGTATCAATTTGATTGTAATATACGAAATGAATTCGGAATTTAGATACGATATTTCTTTACAGGAAATATTTAAGTTTTTACTTTTAAACTTTTAAAGTAATTCTAAATTATCGTTACAGCAGTACTCGAGTTATTTGCGATGAAATAATATTTACTGTTTTGCGTCTTATTTTGTACTTCTTTAAAAAGGGGGATGCTGATTGCGTAAGTCAAAATAAAGCACGTGTTCGACTTGTTAAACTGTTTTCTTTGTAACTGGATTAATTTATTAATTTATTTATTTAATCTAAATGATCATAATCATTTGCTGAAACTTAGTTGATTACTTCGACAAATGGATCGTCTATCCTCAGATAGTATTCTCCTGTCTGGTTTGTTGATCTACCTGTACAAGCTCAGGTACAAGTAATTAGCGATCTTAATCCGGATATCCCTCAGGCGTTAGAACTGTATTGGATTATAACATAAAAAGCCTAAGGGTTATGCAATTACATACATTTGATTATAATTGATAAAAAAATGGCGTCGGGCTACAAAAAACGATGAAGTTTTGAACGATGGCGGAAGACAATTTAACGATGGCGCAAGACAATTTAACGATGGCGCGAGTCATTTGACGATGGCCCAAGACATTTGAACGATGGCGGGGCTCCATCGTTAAACAGGCCATGGAGATCCCTGGTTTTACCCTGTCAGTTTTAATTCTGTAAACAAAAATGTTTACTGAAACTTTTTCGATGTTGACATTTTCAAAAGTTGTAGATTTCAAATTTTAATGGGAGGGATGGAAGAGGGTCTGAAAAACAAGAGATTTCGACTCCCATCGGAAGAATCACATGTATGACATACAAAATTTAATTATTACACAATACAAACTAGACTAAGTGAAATCCCTGGCCACACTTCACTCTGAAACTGTTTTATAGCAAAGTCAATGTTGGATTTCTTTGACAGACACAAATGATGCCCCTGCAGATGCAAAGTCTTATTTAAAAATAACTGTCTAACACTTTACCTTAAATACGACAAAGGTAAATTATATTATCACCCAAAAGAGCAAATATAAATAAGAATCAAATTCTGACCCCATGCACAAAAAATGGAAAAAACCACCAACTAAGTGAACACTTCCTAACAGTTGTTATCCATTCTTTTGATGTGCTTGGACTTTTGATTTTGCCTTTTGATTTTTGATTTTCCTTTTTGAATTTTCCTCGGAGTTCAGTATTTTTGTGTTTTTACTTTTTCCTAGCATAAAACTGTAGGACAATTATCTGTATGCGAGCTCCCCTTATGCAAGTAACTACTACAAAAAATGATTAAGAGCAAATATTAAACAAAATCAAAACCCTGACCACATGCACACCTTCAATACATGTACAAAGACTACAAACAGACATCAGAGTGAAAACTTCCTAGAATTCAAACTGTAGGAGGAGTTAAGTGGAATAACTGTACACCCATAATGGGAAGGACATACAGAGAGACACTGACAGGGGTAAAATAATATGACGTTTCAGTTGTGGCGGCATTAAAAGAATTAATTTTTTTAGAAAAAACAGTACATTTCCAATTTTCATGATGCCAAACCTCCTATTTTTATGACAGTCTATAAAAAATTTATTGATAATGATGTAATCGAAAATTGATAATTAAATTCTCCAAGCGATTAAATCATTTTTATGTGAATATTTTGCTCTAAGACGTATTATTTCTTGGTGAAAAACAAACATTTCTCATTCTTATCTAAGCCTTTACCTAAAACTGTTAGCCAGGCAGTCTGGTAATATCTACCAAGTGGATTAGAAATCAAGCAACCATACCATCCAGCATTATCTTTTGCTACATTCTTTATTGTCAGTATTTCTGGGTGACTTAAATTCACCATGGATTGCTAAAATATCAAATAAAACAGCATTAGAGGATGAGTATATAAAACATTGAAAAGCAAAATTTTCAAAAAAGTGAACTAAGACAATAAATTATAAAAAAAGTGAAAAAAGAAGAAAATATTTCAATAAACTAGACAATTAGAATCACATTATTTTCTTAAGTCACTTGAGATTTGTCATGCAGTCAGTTTTTTAAATATACACATGTATATATACTATTGTATAACACTTTTTAACAGCAAGATAAACTTATCAACAGACAATAAGAAATTAAATTTAAAGAAACATTCACATCAAGATCATTCAGACACACCATATCTGTAAACATTTCATGACTCAGTGAGACATTTTTCAAGCGACATACATTTTGGTGTGAAAATCCCAATGCAACCTTCTACTTGAGGTATTAATAAGTTGAAGTTATGAAATAACTGTTTCACAAATGATATCGGATATGTTCCTTATGTTGTTACTACAATCCCCTTCCCTTTCATGAATGTGACCTACCAAATTAGACTATTTACCGGACTTGTTATTACATAAGCAACATGACGGGTGCCACATGTGGAGCAGAATCTGCTTACCATTCCGGAGCACCTGAGATGACCCCCAATTTTTGATGGGATTCGTGTTGCTTATTCTTTATTTTCCTATGTTGTGTCATGTGTTCTATTGTTTGTCTTTTTTATTTTTAGCCAGGTGCATGTTGTCAATTTATTTTAGTTGATTTATAAGTTTGACTGTTCCTCTGGTATCTTTCGTCACTCTTTTTTTGAAGTCTAGATTGACTATATAGATATAGATAGAAAAATACTGGTCTTGGCCCGTAATTCCTAAACAGTTTGGACCATCACCACCAAAAAAAAAATCTGAATCTTCCTTTTGTGGTTTTAATATAACTAAAAAGTGTGTGAAGATTTATGGAATAATCATAAATAGTTTCTGAGATACGGCACAACATGTATTTTTAATAAACATGATCACTCTAAAATAAGATAAAGAATCATCACAAAAAAGTAAACAGATCTTCAGATTAATATAACTTACCACTGAACCATGAAAATGAGGTCAAGTTCAGATGACACCTGCCAGTTGGACATGTACACCTTACAGTCCTTCCATACACCGAATATACTAGCCATATTGCTTGTAGTATCTGAGATATGGACTTGACCACCAAAACTTAACCTTGTTCACTGATCCATGAAATGAGGTCGAGGTCAAGTGAAAACTGTCTGACAGACATGAGGACCTTTCAAGGTACGCACATATCAAATATAGTTATCCTATTACTTATAATAAGAGAGAATTCAACATTACAAAAAATCTGAACTTTTTTTTCAAGTGGTCACTGAACCATGAAAATGAGGTCAAGGACATTGGACATGTGACTGACAGAAACTTCGTAACATGAGGCATCTATATACAAAGTATGAAGCATCCAGATCTTCCACCTTCTAAAATATAAAGCTTTTAAGAAGTTAGCTAACACCGCCGCCGCCGCCGGATCACTATCCCTATGTCGAGCTTTCTGCAACAAAAGTTGCAGGCTCGACAATTAGCATCCACAGATTTTATCAAAACATTATATGATTAGGCGTTGTTAATTAAAGTCTATTTTTGCTAATGAGAGTAATATTAACATGTCAGGATAAATTGAGTTATTTTGTGTTTTAGTATAAATATCGTTGCAAAATTTTGAAAGAGCAGTCACCCTTCGGAAACACAAACTTGCACTGCTAAAGTCTATTATACTGGACCTGTAGGACTGACGATCAGTCTTCCAGTTGACTTTGTAGTGTTTGGACAAAAATGTATTTTTTGACTCCCCTTTTATTTTTGAGAATATTTTAAGATAGCAGTCAGTGTTCTGGAAGCGTAACCTCACACTACTCGTCATGCTCATGTCATTATACTAGACCTAAAAGATTGTTTTACCAGTCTACTAGTTGACTGTGCAGTGTTGAGACAAAATTTATCTCTGAATCATAATTTAATTTTAGAAAATACTTTTAAGACTTTTATATTTTGATTTTGAGATTAAGTTCATTTTATGATTTAGTAAATTTGGCATTTATTTCATATTTTACATTGTAAGGAGAAAATAGTTTTACTTTGGATTTTTTATTTTGAATTGATACTATGTACTTTAATTGGATTATTATTATTATTTGGAATTGTTTAATAATTGATTTATTATCATCATATGTCTAAATTATTATAGTAATTAAAGTATGAAAACCTAGTGATTTTTAGCCTTATGTTACAGTTCTATGTAATATAGGCATTTTCTAGTAATATTACTGTTTTATGTAATATGGAGACTATATTACACATTTCAGTAATATAACAATATTACAGGTTTTAGTAATATAAGAATTATATTACTATTTTTTGTAATATTACTTTTACTTGTAATATTATATAAAAAAGTAATATTACAGTTTTCAGTAATTGCCTGGACTGTGATAACAGCAAAATAAAATTTCATGTAGACAAGAAAAGATACCAAAGAAGACATCATAAGTCTTAGCTTGTGTCTCATTCCCTTTGATGATTACAAATAAAATATGTTTATATTAAGGGGGCTCTCCAGTATAAATCTTTTTTTTCTTTCTAATATATGATTTCTTTATATTTTTCTATAAACATGATAAATGAACTTTATCATATACTTAATAGAACAAGAGGCTCTCAAGAGCCTGAATCGCTCACCTGGTAAACAATGCCTTATTGAACATATTGAACCATGCCAGGCAAACATGTACAGCTAACAATTCTTCAATATTAGAAATACAAGTTCTACCATGTTTACATGTTTCCTTCTAATATAATATGCATACAAGAAGAGCGGCAGGACGTTATTTTTATTACATTATAGTTACAATAAAAGAATTTTAACAATAAAATTGTTATTGTTACATTATTAAATTGTTATTCTTTCGAATTTCTTCATTCATGATTTGGATTTATTCCACTGCTGAGAAGGGGCAAGGGGCTCCAATAACAGCAAAACAGTTAAATGATTTCATTAATAACAGTTAGGCATGGACCATTTAACTTGTAGGGGGACATGGTTTTTTTTCTAGTCAGAATATTTTCTATTTTTTGGAAGTAGCACAAGAAATTATTTATTTTGCAAATTGCAAATTGAAAATTTCAGGACAGGTAGACCTTGACCTAATAAATATTTTAACTTCTAGTCTTATTTGCTCTAAATGCTGGAGTTTTTTAGATATAAGCCAAAAACTGCATTTTACCCTGTGTTCTATTTTTAGCCATGACGGCCATGTTTTTAGACAAAATAGAAAATAAAACACAAACTTTATTTTATACACCCTACTGATCATTCAGTTGAAGTTTGGTTGAATTTGGTTGAGTAGTTTTAGAGGAGAAGATTTTTTAAAGTTAGCAAATATGATGAACAAATTGTGAAAAAATTGTCATTAAAGGACAATAACCCCTTAAGGGGTCAATTGACAATTTTGGTCATTTTTAACTTATTTGTAGATCTTACTTTGCTGATCATTTTTGCTGTTTACAGTTTATCTTTATCTATAATGATATTCAAGATAATGACCAAAAACTGCAAAATTTCCTTAAAATTACCAATTAAGTGGCAGCAACCCAACAATGGTTTGTTTGATTGTTTGATTCGTCTGAAAATTTCAGGGCTGATAGATCTTGACCTAATGAACATTTTTACCCCCATGTCAGATTTGCTCTAAATGCTTTTGTTTTTGAGATATAAGCCAAAAACTGCATTTGACCCCTATGTTCTATTTAAAGTAAGGGCGGCCATGTTTTTTGACGGATCAAAAATCGAAGCACACACTTTGTGCAGGATAATCTAAGGAACTATCATGCTAAGTTTCATCCAAATCTATTCAGTAGTTTCAGAGGAGAAGATGTTTGAAAAATTGGTAACGACTAGAGACGACGACGATGGACGCCAAGTGATGAGAAAAGCTCACATGGCCTTTTAGGCCAGGTGAGCTAAAAATGAAATAAAAAAATTGGGTCACCGTTCATTTACGCTAACAATCTGCCTCTGAAAGAAGCATAATTTTTTGTTAATGTCCTTATTTACTGTTGAACTAATAGGAGAAAAAGAGGTAATATCGAAATAAAAAAAGAACTAAATTACAGAAATCGCTTAAATTTTACAAGTATTTAGTTTATGTACAGCTTTTTGAAAACAATAATAAAAAATATAGGTCATCGATGATTTAAAAAAGATATTTCAACTTTAATGCCAAAAAAATGTATTTTTGCATCAAAGGGAGATAATTTGGAGCTTTTTCAATGCTATAAACATATTAAAAGTCACCTGGGGGCAAACAAAATTGATTTTTTTAGTTGATTTTTGTACCATATCATAAAGCAATAACTAATAGTGTGATGAATAAAATTTGTAATGAAAAAATTCGTAAGGGTTCCGCGGAACCCAGTGTCTCACCTACTTTTGCTGTAAATCGCAGGCTGAACAAAAAAAGGAAAACAAGAGGCTGTCACAACGACAGCAAACCGGATTTATTAACATTTATTTGTGTCCTAGCAATATCACAAGAACCATTACTGATGAATGGTGAAAGGGAAAATCGTCAATATCAAATTTGACCTCCATTTTGTCATCAGTATCAACATATTAAAATTAGAAAAGCTTAGATTGAATGGTTCATGAGTAAATGCAATAAAGTGAATGGAAACGCCATTTTACGATCTTTCAAGAACCATAACTCCTGAACGGTAAAAGTCAAAATCGTCATTATTGAACATGTTGAATTTGACCTCTATTTTGTCATCAGTAACAACATATAAAAATTTCAAAAGCTTTGGTTGAATGGTTCATGAGAAAATGCACGGACATGACTGGAAACACCATTTTTCAATCTTTCAAGAACCATAACTCCTGAACGGTAAAAGTCAAAATCGTCATTTTGAACTTGACCTCCATTTTGTCATCAGTAACAACATATTAAAATTTGGGAAGCTTTGGTAGAACAGTTCATGTGTAAATACACGGACACGACTGGAAACTCCATTTTTTCAGTCTTTATAACTCCTGAACGGTAAAAGTCAAAATCGTCATTATTGAACTTGACCTCCATTTTGTCATCAGTAACAACATATTAAAATTTGGGAAGCTTTGGTAGAACAGTTCATGCGTAAATGCACGGACACGACTGGAAAAACCATTTTTCAATCTTTCAAGAACCATAACTCCTAAAAGTCAAAATCGCCATTATTGAACTTGACCTTCATTTAGTTGTCAGTAACAACATATTAAAATTTTAAAAGCTTTGGTTGAACGGTTCATGAGTTAATGCACGGACAACATTTGATTGACGCCCGAAAAATACCGAAAAAATGAATTTAATTTTTTACAAAATTAAGTTCTGGATACTATCTTATGATCATAAACAAGCTTCTGTCCAAGTTTGGTACAAACCCAGGATAGTTTAAGAAAGTTAAAGTTAAAAAACTACCTTGATCAAAAACTTTAACCTGAACTTTGCTCTATCATTTTCTATGTTCAGTGGACCATGAAACTTGGGTCAAAACTATAATTTGGCATTAAAATTAGAAAGATCATATCATGGGGAACATGTGTACTAAGCTGAATGGACTTCAAATTCTTCAAAAACTACCTTGACCAAAAACTTAAACCTGAAGCGAACGGACACACAGATGGACGAACTAACGAATGAACGAACGGAGGCACAGACCAGAAAACATAATGCCTCTCTACTATCGTAGGTGGGGCAATCGTAGGTGGGGCATAAAAATGAAATCACATTTAAACTTTTTTTTTACACCAGAAATCAGGGACGTTCTCTGAAAGCAGGAAATATATTTCCTGACTTGTGCTCAACCTGTTCAGACGTCTCAGACTATTTTTACTCAAAAGATTTTATCCTTTAAACAGGAACAGAGGTTAAAGACAAATCCAATCAAGGTGCACTCAGTGGGTTGAAAGATGCTTCAGATTTAAGATCACCCTTGCACACAACACAAATCATGTGGCAAGGCATTATGTTTGTTTTCCTTGATTCCAAATCATATAGAAGCTTCAAAGCAAAAAAGCTTTGATTTAAAACGTTTGATGACTGCAGCATCAGAAAGGTATAAAAAAAAACCAACATAGAAAAAAAAAATTTGGACAAGAATGGCCAATAAAAATTTTCGTGTTGCAGTGATTTTACAGGGTTAGTCGTGGAAAGGGAAACAAACAATAATTAATTTTTGGCCTACATAGCTAGTTGACACACAATGAATGTTGTGTTAGAACTTAAAAAAATTAAATTGGACATTTACCTGCTATGGTCCAATATACAAAATCTAAATACATGATTTGATTCAGCATATTTTAAAAAGAACCCCAACAATTCAATTTTTGATGAAATCAAAGAAAGTTCAATTTTGGAACCTCTAGAACTCAATGTGGACCAATTTGATAAAGGGGCCCAGACATCACAAATCTAAATAAACGATTAGAATCGGCATATCAAAGAACCCCAATAATTCAATTTTTGATGAAATCAAACAAAGTTTAATTTTGGACCCTTTTGGCCCCTCATTCCTAAACTGTTGGAACCAAAACTCTAAAAATCAATCCCAATCTTCCTTTTGTGGTCATAGATTTCTATTTACTTATAAATACTAAAGTTATTATCCCGAAATCATTGGTCTTGGATGACGCTCAACAAGGCAGATGACAACAACGTATAACAATATCAACTAAATTTTTTTTAATTATTTTTGCGGTTGTATCAAACGGACATATAAACCCATAACGTTAAAAGTGAATGTACCCAAATTCATGCTTCATTAAAAATTTGTGTGAATAAGCATTGTGTATACATTTTTTATATTATTTGGTTGATGCAAACTTCAGTTAGAGAATGGAAACAGAAAATTCAGCATTGTTTCCATAATTGTAAAGAAATATTTAACTTAAATGGAAATTAAGACCTCATTTAACACAAAATTAAAAATAAAAGGTTGAAAAATAAAAGGCAAAGCTACAATATTTACAAACCTTTCGGCTCACTAATGCCATGAATTGATAGTCATACCACAGTGGTAACATCCTGTGTTATCTGATCTAGAAAAGAAAAAAAATACAAAAATAAATATGTAGTAAATATATATACTGTCTTAAGTGTTGAGGTACAATATCCAATAAAGAAAAATAAATCTAACATTAAGACAACGTTGCAAGTGTTGAATTAATATTTCTGAATGCAGTTGTTTGCCAGCCCAGAATTGCATCAATTGAGGGCAGTATGTTTATTATACTAAGTGCTTGCAGAAATTAATCCTAACTACATAAGCCAAGGTTGTTTATAATTATTAGGATTTTAAATAGCATGAAACATAACCAGTGCTTAACAATTGTAAAGTATTGTGTAACTTATATTCAGAACTGTTAACGTTGGATTATGTTGCTTGATGAATTTGGTGATTAGATTTTGTCAGTTGTCATGGTTGTTGTAGGATTTTTCTTGGATTTCAGTATTTCTGTTATTCTACTTTTTTTGTTATGTATAACAGCACTTACAAAAAGATTTTAATCATTTTAATTAGCCAAACATCATGTAGTCGCCAGAAATATGGTCATTGTATCAAAGCACATGTGAATGGTTCCAGTATGAAAAGAAGATAATTACACTTTTGCGAGATATGAACAAAGAAATGTTTAGCAACATTTTGAAAGCATATATTTCATGCTATTTTCATTGCATGAAGTTTTAGAAGAACAATAATGTATACAAAATCATACATGTACATGTATTATTGGGGAAAAAAATTAAAAGCAAAGGAAGGGTGCTTTGGCTGTTGTCTTTCATCCTAAGGTCATGGTCAAATGGTGAGTACCCTGATTTAACATAAGTGAATTTCTTTGTTAGTGTGAGTAACCCTGCAAAGACGCCATTGGCATTGCAACAATTAACAAAAGTATATTTCAGGTGTAAGTAGGATGACAAAAGTATCTCTTATATTTGGAACTTGTAGCTTAACAGTGGAAAAGGTGTTTTCTAGAATTGATGCCACAGTAAACCAATCTTATTTCTCGGATTTAAACAAATGAGTAAAGGTTCTGTGCTACAAGAAAAAAAAGTATCATAAGTATAATGTGTACATACATTTTGAAGTTATTTTGCATTTTTTACAAAAAATATTTACATGGTAATAACATGAATAATGAGAAGTTCTGTTAATATTCACATGCAAATTTCAAAAACGCACACATGACATAGAGGGAATAAAAAGCCATATCTAGTTGTTACAATGGTCAACAAATATGGTCATAATTTAACTTAGGACTCAATAAAAACCAACGCATCCCAGCTGGAGAAAACTCTGCAAATTTTGTTTGTTTTTGGATTTGCAAATTTTAAATTCTTCTTCTTGTCTTTATCATGTTTATGTGTTTACAGATTTTTTTACATCATTTATTAATCTCCCACATTCATGACATTTGAATCAAATGATTGATGATTTGAAACAATCACATGGTCACAGTGTGCCCACATATAACGCATCCAAAGACGATTGTGTACGATTTATTTTAATTCATTCAGAAGTTATATTATAACTTGCTTATTTATAAAAATCTGACATTTTTTTTTTTGATATTGCAATGTATTGTAATGAAAGAAAAAACAGTGTATCGTAATTTTCTGTCGATAAACACATCTACATATTTTGTTCTTGTTATCTACAGAGTTTTATAAAATTCTGTTGAGTGGTTTCAGAGGAGTTGGGATGACTAGAACAGGACTGATGGACAAAGTCAAAAACATTATACCCTACAGAACTTTGATCCATGGGTTATAATTAATGTACATGAAATAAAAATCTCAGACATAAGAGATTTTATTTTACTTACACACAATTTTCCATTAGGATCCCCCATGATGCAAACTGTCACATGTCAGTTCTTACCATGCTGACCAAACCAATCACTCTGTTTTTCTCGATACTGTAACAAAAAAGAAAGATACATGTATAACAAAGGTATATGTTCCATACTCCAAGGTATATCTAAAAGTAAATGTCCATAAAAACTGTCAATACAAAATCCCACTATCATATCACTATTAGGTAAAAATACCATTTTTTTTTTAATCATTGTTAATGTTCCATTTTCTGTTCATCGTTCCAGAGTTTTATTTTTTTTACACTATCTACATGTATAGTATATAAATACAAATGGTGTTGTGATGTAAACAAATGACACCATAATGACATTTATGTGGTGAAAACAGATACTTTTGCAGTATAAGCTATTTATTTGTCTAGCAAATATGAATAATTGCATACAATTCACATTTTGTATCATAATCCTTCATGCTTAACAAATAAATTATATACATGTACATGTAATCTGGCATATTTGACTGTAAACACTGAATTTGACTGAGAATGTGTATGTATGCATTGAAAGAAGTGAGCTCCTTCTTCATGTGTTCATCAGAAAAACCAGATGCTCCGCAGGGCGTAGCTTTATACGACCGCAGAGGTTGAACCCTGAACGGTTGGGGCAAGTATGGACACAACATTCAAGCTGGATTCAGCTCTAAATTTGGGTTGTGATTAAATAGTTGACACATCATAGGTTTCTGACACAGAATGAATGTGTTCTAATGAACTTAAAATTTTTGTTTTCTCTTAGAGCAATTCACTATGCTGTTGAATATTAAACCTCTCAAAAAAATGTTTGAAGAAATTTTCTTTTTTATTTATGAAATTTCAAATGAGAAAAATTGAACCCAATTTTTTTAATCACATCCCCCTTTCCCTTATTCCAAAACTAATCTCAATTAAAATTTCTAATGGAGTTTGCAACAATAACTACTCATTTAAATACATCATAAAATATTAAGATGTAAAAAAAACTGCTTGTTATCACTGAATGGTAAAGATTATTTTAATTTATCAGTTGGTAGTAAAAAGTGAATATACATTGTATATTGTATATAACAAAGATTTAAGTTGATTCTGGACAAAGAAAGATAACTCCAATTAAAAAAAAATCTTGCTATTGCACAATATTTTGCAATTAGATATTTCTTGCTTACTATTCTGGACAAAGAAAGATAACTCTAATTAAAAAAAAAATTGCTATTTCACAATATTGTGCAATTAGATATTTCTTGCCATTGCGCAATACTGTGCAATTGAAAAGACTTGCTATTGCACAATACTTAATATAATAATTTTAGATCCTGATTTGGACCAACTTGAAAACTGGGCCCATAATAAAAAATCTAAGTACATTTTTGGATTCAGCATATCAAAGAACCCCAAGATTTCAATTTTTGTTAAAATCAGACTAAGTTTAATTTTGGACCCTTTGGACTTTAGTGTAGACCAATTTGAAAACAGGACCAAAAATGAAGAATCTACATACACAGTTAGATTTGGTATATCAAAGAACCCCATTTATTCAATTTTTGATGAAATCAAACAAAGTTTAATTTTGGACCCCGATTTGGACCAACTTGAAAACTGGGACTATAATCAAGAATCTAAGTACATTTTTAGATTCAGCATATCAAAGAACCTAACTGATTCATTTTTTGTCAAAATCAAACTAAGTTTAATTTTGGACCCTTTGGACCTTAATGTAGACCAATTTGAAAACGGGACCAAAAGTTAAGAATCTACATACACAGTCATGACAGTTAGATTCGGCATATCAAAGAACCCCAATTATTCAATTTGGATAAAATCAAACAAAGTTTAATTTTGGACCCTTTGGGCCCCTTATTCTGTTGGGACCAAAACTCCCAAAATCAATACCAACCTTCCTTTTATGGTCATAAACCTTGTGTTTAAATTTCATAGATTTCTATTTACTTATACTAACGTTATGGTGCGAAAACCAAGAAAAATGCTTATTTGGGTCCCTTTTTGGCCCCTAATTCCTAAACTGTTGGGACCTTAACTCCCAAAATCAATACCAACCTTCCTTTTGTAGTCATTAACATTGTGTTTAAATTTCATTGATTTCTATTTACTTAAACTAAAGTTATTGTGCGAAAACCAAGAATAATGCTTATTTGGGCCCTTTTTTGGCCCCTAATTCCTAAACTGTTGAAACCAAAACTCCTAAAATCAATCCCAACCGTTCTTTTGTGGTCATAAACCTTGTGTCAAAATTTCATAGATTTCTATTAACTTAAACTAAAGTTATAGTGCGAAAACCAAGAAAATGCTTATTTGGGCCCTTTTTGGCCCCTAATTCCTAAAATGTTGGGACCAAAACTCCCAAAATCAATACCAACCTTCCTTTTGTGGTCATAAACCTTGTGTTAAAATTTCATAGATTTCCATTCACTTTTACTAAAGTTAGAGTGCAAAAACTAAAAGTATTCGGACGACGACGACGATCCCCTAAGGAGTTATTGCCCTTCATAGTCAATTTTTAACAATTTTCTTAAAATTTGAAGATTTTCAATAACATTTTCCACAGAAAGTACTGTTATAGATAGAGATAATTGTAAGCAGCAAGAATGTTTAGTAAAGTAAGATCTACAAACACATCACCATCACCAAAACACAATTTTGTCATGAATCCATCTGTGTCCATTGTTTAATATTCACATAGACCAAGGTGAGCGACACAGGCTCTTTAGAGCCTCTAGTTCTATAGTACACTGCAAATGTGTATGAATTACAATAAATGAGTATTCATTATGATATAGCTACCCAACAACATAACATAGAACTTACCTGTATATGAATTTTAATAACAGCTTTTCCTATTAATGTTGCACCAAAAAATGTCCAAAATGAAATGAGAAAATGACCACATGTTATTCCTGCCAAATCAAACAGAGGGTTTGGTATCTGTAAAAAAAAGTAAAATTTATAATCAAAACAATCAAAATTGAATTTAAACAAATTCAGAGGCAATCCAGTTTCACAATGAAGTAAGCTTAAATAAAATCTATGCTTTTTCAATGTTTAAAAGATTACAATACCAATTTCTAAAATTAGCCTATATCTAATATTTTATCAATAGATATGTACCAACATCTGAGCATCTGCAACTCATATATTTAACTGACAGACTTCTTATACAGATTTAAAAATAGAATTAAAGAACAAAGAGGCACAGATTAAAATAAAGCATGTTTTTTTGTCTGATAATGGACAAATTGACCATGTTTATAGAAAAAATGTTTTGTCGTTTGGAAAAGTTTTTCCAGAAGTGATGTTTTTAAGATTAATACCTGCATACTGTAAACCAACTTATTTTCGCGGATACTTTATTTCGCGTTTATCTCCAGCTAGTCTACTTCACGGCGATTTAATTTCGCGATTTTTTAGTTAACTTGATATAGTTTAATAAGGAAAGATCCAAGTTATACATATTCGCGACGATTTAATTTCGCGTTATTTTTCTTCCCCCAAGAGTCGCGAAAATTAATCAGTTGCGAAATTAAGTTGGTTTACAGTATTCAGAATTTCAGACACAAATTAAAAGTACCATTTATTAAGATTAAACCTTACATAGAAACCCCAGTAATGTTTATCTAGCTTAGTACTTACCGATTGATTGATTGATTGTTGGTTGCTTAACGTCCAGTGGCAATTATTTCATGCATATTCAGGACGAGAACAAGTTCACAATAAATACAATAGGTAGGTCTTGTCACAATAGAGGCCATCTGGGATGATGGTCGGGGAAATTTGGACTGCCACTGGAAAATGAGGGTTTATTGGATAGGGAAAGAAATTTTGCCTTGCAACAGGCCACCTACGGACCCCTCAAAGAGTTGTTGCAAGGGTTCTTTACGTGCAAAGAGCGTGGCACTCTCTCTACACGAGACATCGGATTTAACGTCCCCATTCTGACCGGACGTGACTGCGAACTTGATACATCCCGCACAGCCAAACGGACACCCCACTTCAGCAAGCGTTTTACTGCCAGTCGAGAGAAGACCAAGTGACCATATTCTATTTCCCAGTCACCCTTGGGGTCAGTACTTACCGATGCACAGGCTAATATACCAAAGAATCCAACTTTCTGTACAAGGTTATGTACAGCTAATTTAGATTTTTCCATAAATCCCTGAAAATAAAAAATAAAACAATAGACAAGAATATATTAATCAAAGCACCAAAGGCGCTGTAGGCAGTTAAGTTAAAAAAAAAAAGCAGAGGCAAACTTGGCAGAAGTTTATATAATAAGACAAATATTGTCGCTTCAAATTGTTTTTTGAAGATTTTTTTAAAAAGAACAAACATTAAACAATCATATATTGTACATTTATGTTCATTTAATGAATTAATCATTGAGGCAAATAATTCATATTTTGTCAAAGTTTTTAAAAGCAACACATATATATATATATATATATCAAGTATATTTTTTTCATGGTCATGAGTCTGCAGTGGTACAAGTTTGCAATGATTGCAGTTCGTTAACGTTAGTATTGGTTGACTGTTAGAAGTTCAAATTGACTTTAGTACGAGCTTGTAAAAGTATGAATAGACTTGCTTCCCTAGAATTTGTATGTGTTCAACAGTACACTTAGTTATCAAACAGGAATGGGTAGGGTGACCCTAAGGACTCTCCCTTTATTTCATTTGATCAGTTCTCATACATGAATATATATGGTTTAATTTAAAGGTGGGGGTCTCAACTGTTTAAAATTTCTCAATCAGGAGGGGTGGGGTGACTGCAGGGACTCTCCCTATATTTCATTTTATTTAGAGGTTGGGATCCCAACTGTTTCCAAGTTCTTAAACAGGAGGGGTATGGTGACCACAGGGACTTCCCCTATATTTCATTTGATTTGTTATATAGTCCCATACATGAGTATATATGGTTAAGGGGTGAGGATCTCGAATTTTTCCAAGTTCTCAAACAGGAGGGTGTGCAGTGACCATAGGGACCCCCTTATAATTTATTTGATTTGTAATATTATCCCATACATAAATATATATGGTTTAAGATAGTGGATCTCGACCATTATAAATTCTCAAACAGGAAGGGGTAGAGTGGCCCCACGAACTCCATCTATATTTCATTTGATTTGTTATTTTGTCCCATACATGAATATATATGGTTTAGGGGTGGGGATCATGACCGTTACCAAGTTCTCAAACAGGAGGGGTGGGATGACCTCCAGGGAACCCCCTATATTTCATTTGAATAGTTATATTGTCCCATACATGAATAAATATGGTTTAGGGTTGAGGATCTCGAATGTTTCCAAGTTCTCAAACAAGAGGATGAACAGTGACCCTAGGAACCCCCACATTATTCCTTTGATTTGTTATATTGTCCCATACATGAATATATATGGTTTAAAATTGGTGATCTCAACTGTTTCCAAATTCTCTAACCGGAAGGGGGAGAGTGGCCTTACGAACTCCACCTATATTTCATATGATTTGTTATATTGTCCCATACATAAATATATATGTTTAGGGGTGGGGATCTCGACCGTTTCCAAGTTCTCAAATAGGACGGGTGGGGTGATCCCCAGGGACTCCCTCTACATATTTGATTTGATTTATTATTTTGTCCCATACATAAATATATATGGTTTAGGGGTGGGGATCTCGACCGTTTCCAAGTTCTCAAATAGGAGGGGTGGGGTGATCCCCAGGGACTCCCTCTACATATTTCATTTGATTTGTTATATTGTCCACTACATGAAGATATATGGCTTAGGGATAGGGATCTCGACCGTTACCAAGTTATCAAACAGGAGGGATGGGGTGATCCCCAGGGACACCCCCTATATTTCATTTGATTAATTATATATTGTCCCATACATGAATAAATATGGTTTAGGGGTGGGAATCTCGACTGTTTCCAAGTTCTAAAACATGAGGGGGTGGGGTGACCCTGGGGACTTCCCCTATATTTCATTTGATTATTTATTTAGTCTCATACATGAATGTATATGGTCGAGGGTTGGGGATCTCATCCGTTTCAAAGTTATCAAACAGGAGGAGGCAGAGTGGCCCAATGGACTCCACCTATATATACAGTCCGCCAAAAGTTAAGCACCACCGAAATATAATTGGCAATATTTTTTTAACAATTTCGAAAAAAAAATGTATGTTTGGTGTTATGAATTACCCTTAACACACACTAAGAAAATTCATTACGACAAAAAAGATTGAACTCCGATAAAGCAGTCAAGCAACCTTTTATTAAAGGTCATCTTTGAGTTAACAAATACACTGTTTCCCCAGGTGGTCGTATTAGTGTTCGTACATTGGTCCGTCGACTGCATAGAGGCAACCTAAGAGCGAGTCGTGGTGTATAGAGACCTGTAATTACAAGCAGGCACTCTATCATCAGGTTTCAATGGGAAAATGACGTTCTATGCTTGAAAATAGGAAGCTGACAAAACACTCATTGGTCAGATGGGAATCAGTATCTTTTACTGTCAGTAGACCCCATAATACGAATTTCGCTGGAAAACAAAACGGCCGATGACCAAGACAATGTTTGCACAAGGACTGCATTCAGTGCTGGTGTTGTTCCAGTACAGGATTGCTTCTTATACCGTTATAAGCTGGGTATGCATATTCTGATGGGTAACATAAACGGACAGACATACAGAGATTTGATGCCTTAACACATTTAAGTCCCTTGTTTTAATAATCCCCCACTTGCGTCAACATTGTCAAGACCCTTGTACATGGACGACAACGCTAGACCACACAGGGCACGGATTTTAACCGAGTCCAAAGAGCAACAAGCCATTTACACTATGTTTTAACCTTGCATGTCTCAATACAAAAACCCTACCAAACATGTATGAGGTGCCATTGGCGGAAATCTCAATCGCAGAGATCCACCTTCACAATATTTTGTCGATTTTAAAGTGGCATTTGTTGTTTAATGCAACAGATTCGTTAACTAAAGTTTTGAAGGCTTGTACCGAGAATGATACGTCGTGTTATGAAATTGTACCGGAAGAGAGGTTGTTACACATGCTATTGACTCAAATATTGACATTAAATTTACCAAACATACCAAAGATTATGTGTAGAAAATTTTATTGGTATTAGGTAATCAATTGTTGTAAAAAAATAAAATCACAGTGAAACTTAAATTCTGTTTCTGAATTGTGTAATTAACACTACTTATATGAACGAAAAACCTACATGCATAGAACCTTCATAAGTGACCAAAATTATATTTGTGGTTTGTTTATGGTATACATTAGCAAAATTGCTATATGATTGTTTTCTTTTTTTCGAGGAATCATTGATTTTTTATATTTGAAAAAAATTCGATGCAATAAAAATAGGTGGTGCTTAACTTTTGGCGGACTGTATATAATAAGATTTGCTTACATTCAGGTATCATATATATAGTTGCACTATTTGTGCCTGTCCCAAGTCAGGAGCCTGTAATTCAGTGGTTGTCGTTTGTTTATGTGTTACATATTTGTTTCATAGTTATTTTTTTTATATAAATAAGGCTATTAGTTTTCTCGTTTGAATTGTTTCACATTTTCTTATCGGGGCCTTTTATAGCTGACTATGTGGTAATGGTATGGGCTTTGCTCATTGTTGAAGGCAGTACGATGACCTATAGTTGTTAATGTCTGTGTCATTTTGGTATCTTGTGGACAGTTGTCTCATTGGCAATCATACATGTACATCTTTATTTTATATAAGAAACTTCCATCTATTTTAACTGACCCATCAAAATTGAGAAGAAAAAAATACCCCTTGAAATTGCAGTAATATGTTTAACTTTAAAAGCATCTAACATGCATTACCAACATTTATCACTGATAAAGAAAATTTATACTGTTACCAGGAACATATATATTGTTAGATAAACTGTTCCCAGCTGTCACATTGTATTGGATTTTGACATTAAAATTTGTGTACAAAATGTTTTCTCCTTTTGCTTTCTTTTACATATATCTTTTGGTTTTCAATTTTAGTGTTTATATTTATTTACCATGCATAGATGTATTTTGCCACCTGTCTGGATTTTTTTTAAATGATAGCCAAACCCGGGATTACCATTATCCGCTTCCGGAATCGGATCCGATATTGTAATTGTCTTCCCCGGCCGCCATTTTATTTTCAATGTTGTTTTTGACAGATGGAGTGAGATACGATTTTACTCGGATTTACACATTATTTGTCGGCGATTTTCTGTATAAATCTAGCGGTTGAACTAATTGAACATCGCTGTCATGGATAGTAATGATGAAAATAAGTTTGAGATCGTTTATTAGAAAACTTTGGTAAAAATGTTTGGAAAGTTAATTTTTTATTTTCTTTCAAGGTCCGTCGGGCATGTCGGGCGTAGCAAGTAACCAAGTAGAAAGTCCGACTGCAAAAATGGAAGGTCGCAGACCTCGGACCACCGCTTATTTGAACCCCTGCGTCCAAACTGAAAAGATACGAAATTTCGTATTCTAATTCAAAATTGCCGCCAACAGCGTGATCAGTCGAACTTATTTTAATAGACTGCTGACGTAAATGACTACGTATTGATGACAAACAATATTCCTACGACTTTTGCAATTTCGGAAATCTAAACTACTTATCTTTAGAGATTTTCGGCGATTAAATATTTCATACATTTGTTCTTTGACATCTTAGCCAAGAGATCAGGGGAAAATAAAATACATAAGGATTCCTAATGTGCTCTACTTCCTATGTGCAACTTCAAAACTTTTGGGAAAATCGACGATCATTTAAGGTTTTTTTGATCATATTTTTTGTAATCCAGAATGAAAAGTATGAAAAAAATGTCCAATAAGTTATAAATAACATAATATCCAGCTAGATAATAACAATGGCACGTATTTCAGCATTTATTGGGTAGAACACAAATCCAGGGTGCTCGCATAAGGCAGCTTAACTGCCTAAAAATTCTTTTCCAATTATCATGCTTGAGATAACAGAAATTTCAAATCCTTCTTGTTTGTTTACTATTTAAATGCATTTGGACACATTTAATTCTACTTTTTAACCATTGTTAACTCTAGATCTACTTGAAATATGAACTGATTTAAAATAATGGATAAATTTTTTGTTGCTAATTTGCTTCTAGCTATATTTTCCTCGTTTTAGGTCATATGCTCTTATTTTTTTTTTATAAGTTTTGGATTTTCAAATATTTCCACCTAAAGCATTGCTGAAGAGTCATTTCTTGTCAAAATGCACATCTGGTGCAGAAAAATTGGTACCTTTAATGTTATTAATTACAGTAATAACTAACAAACACAGTGAACAAAGCTAACAAAGTCATACCCTCTAAGCACTGTAAAAAGTGTGACAAATCAAGCCAACATAACAAAGAAGCAAAGTCGTGTGTTTTGTTAAGACGTAGCATATGGTTATTTATGTGCTCAATATCATTATGCAAGAAAAATTCTTTAATTTTTTTAAATGAAATCCATTTCAATGCTGGTTCAGAAACAAGATGCCTAAAAACTTCTGAAGATATAGCAGTCCAAATATGAGACATGAGAATGAACAGACAAACAGACCAACAAGTTAAACATACAATTACTATATACAGCTCCCTTAAAAAGGGAGGTATAATACCTACACTGTTAGTGAATTTTAAAATGGATATCCCCAAAACCATAAATAATATTATCTTCACTCGGACAGTAAGAACAAGATAACGTTTCTTTGTTTACACCGTCAAGTAGTGTTCAACAACTGTATCTATATAGATTCCTACACTGCATCAAGTGTATTACGATATTTCTCCACTCGAGACAGTTAAATTTTATTATTTAAAGCACGAGGCTTAAAATTTAACTGTCTCAAGTGGAGAAATATCGTAATACACGAGTTATAGTGTCGGAATCTGTTTCTCTAATGATTTTTATCCTTCTTTTTCAAAGATTTTCAGAAACTTGTGTTCTTTATATGCGACGTCATCAGGCATTGCCGCCTTTTTTCATGGCGTCACCATAGGACAATTCAGAAGAAAAAAAAACATTTAGATGTCATAATCAAATTTCGACTGATCATTTGCCGAGAACAGATTTTTCACTAGTGAGGAGAAATATTTTTCTCACACCGGTCAGGAAATGTGAAAATAGCACAAAAATTAGAGAAAGTATCATCAATGTCTGTGCATAGATGTTAAAGAGGAGTTACACTTACAAGAGACAATTACCATAAAAAGCTCAGTATGATAAGTCCCCATTCCCTTTTTGCAACAGGAATTCAGAAAAACCTTTTTGTCACTCAGTGAAATTCTTCAACTTTCAAGATCATGGTCGTTTAAAATGTTTATAGTTCAAAATGTTGAAAAGGATTCTAGAACACTGTTATGACTGTACAGATGCTAAATAAACACAAAATAAAAAAATAAAAAATATTGGAAAGTTTTTGTGTAAATTATAAACAATTTCATTGTAAGTATGTAAAACATGTAGAAATCCGATCCATAATAAATATTGGGGAAAAAATACAACTTGATATTAGGTGTTAGCTTTTAGTAAATTACTGTTCAATTTATTCATGGCTTGAACGTGTGATGACCGTAGCCAAATTATCCGCCAGCAGCTGTCTGAAACACCAAATCCAATAAATAACTTCTTACGTAAAAATGTAGTTTATACATCATTATGCAATGCTATGAATAGAAGTAAGAAATGTCTAATGAATTATATTACATTTTGATATTTATTAGTAAATATTTTTAATTGAATATTAGTATGGAACAGATAATCATTAAAGAATTTGAAAAGAAATAAAGGTGCCCTCTACTCTTTCAGAACATTTCGCAAAGTAAGCAAACATCACAAAATTCTTGCCTTAAGTACTTAAAAATTTGCACTGCTGCCCAGCAATTTGAGATTTGCAGTAAGACTATTGATTTTGCAAGCCCGAGTACGGTGCCACATATTGTAATATTGAAGTAGGTTCAATTATCTCCCCTATCATAATACGACCAAGATTATATTCCTTCATGTACATTGTCAGGTAGAGTTCTACAACTGTGTAAAGTGACCAACAGACAGATAGGTAGTCTGATTCCTAGATTTAAACCTCAAAAGCTTAGGTTGTTGGAAGGGGAGTTTAAAAAAGATAGAATGCCACTTACATTTTAAATCGTGTCAATGGTTTCACAAAAGTTGACACAAAATGCACAAAGGACAAAAGTAAAAATTATAAAATAGACAGAACAAGAATGTGTCCAAAGTACACAGATGCCCCACTCGCACTATCCTTTTCCATGTTCGATGGACTGTGAAATTGGGTAATAATCTAATTTGGCATTAAAATTAGAAAGATTATATCATAAGCAACAAGTGTACTAAGTTTCAAGTTGATTGGACTTCAGCTTCATCAAAAACTACCTTGACCAAAAACTTTAACCTGAATGGATGCACAGACGAACGGACAGACAAACGGAGCCACAGACCAGAAAACATAATGCCCCTCTACTATCGTAGGTGGGGCATAAAAAACAGAGTGATTACTAGAAGGCACCCACAAAAACATGAAAGGCCAAAAATAACAGTACACACTCTCACTCGGACCATAACCTGTGAGACTTACTAATTCTTCAGGATGCTCTTTTGTCTCATGAATGAGTTCTTCTATTTCTTCAAACTCATCGTCATCAAGATCTGCCCCTGACAGCCTGGCTGCCCTTGCCATAAAATAGGGCGGCAATTCTCCAAGTGCTGTCCCAGCACCCTGAAACATAAAGATATATTTTTTTAATCTCTCACTCTATAATATAAATTATCCAATAATTAGTACTTCTTGTATGGTGTGGTATAAAAAATATTCTTGCATTTTTGTGCCTGTCCCAAGTCAGGAGCCTCTGGCCTGTGTTAGTCTTGTATGATTTTTAATTTTAGTTCATTTATATATTTCGGGTTTAACATCCATTATCACTGAGCTAGTACACATTTTTGTTTAGAGGCCAGCTAAAGCATGCCATGGGTGCGGGATTTTTCTCTTTGTGTTGATGACCCATTGGTGGTCTTTGGTGAATATTGCTCTCAGGTTGGGTTGTTTTCTCTTTAACACATTCCCTATATCCATTCTCAATTTTATCTAAATATATATATGATGAGTTTATTTATTTGCTATGATAGTTTCTGTATCATTTTGGTTTCTTGAGGAGAGTAGTCTTATTGTCAATCATACCACATCTTCTTTTTTATAATAAATATTTAAGAAACTATATGTCATACAACTAATAGGGAAAGAAACACAAGCAAATTAAAGAAAAATGCTATTTCAACATAAGAAATTTATTAAAAAAAATCCAGAAAATTATAAAATTCAGAATTGATTCCTATCATTCACAAAATAAAACAATTCAAACAGGAAAATTAATCTTCAAAATATTACTGAACACAAAACTTTGTTTTTGATGAAGTAGAAAGTATCAAATGAAAAATAACTTTCCAACTACTTAAAGATACTGTTTATATTGGAAGGTTAAAAATTTAGGAAGATTAACACAATCATACTATTCCGTGAAATTTAAGAGTAAGCAAGTCTTTCAGAAACTTTAAATCAAAATTTTATAAAGCATTCACTAAATCCATTGATACATGTATCTTACTAAATTAAGAAATATGGGAAGTATTAGCAAACAAGAATGTGTCAATGGTACACGGATACCCTATTAACACTATCATTTTCTATGTTCAGTGGACTGTGAAATTGGGGACAGAACTCTAATTTGGCATTAACATAAAAAAAGATCATATCATAGGGAACATGCTATAAGTTTCAAGTTGATTGGACTTCAACTTCATCAAAAACTACCTTGACCATAAACTTTAACCTGAAGCAGGATAGACAGACAAATAAACGACGCACAGACCTAAAAAGGTACTGCCCCTAGGTGGGGTATAAAAATTTTAAACACAACATTTTTAAATTAAAGAACCTTAGTGAGCGCGCTCACATACCCCACATTGTCATTGGAGAAATAAAATAAGTATGAGAAAAAAAAATTGTATAAAAAAAAAATTGAATCATAATTTCCTGTCGATATACACATCTACATAGTATGTCCTTATTATCTGAAAAGGTTTCATGAAATTCTGTTGTGTGGTTTGAGAGGAGTTGCGATGACAAAAGGTTGCAGTAGTATATTGGGCAAATAAGTTCAAAGGGGCGTAACTCCTGGGAAAAAAATTGAATCGTAATTTCCTGTTGATATGCACATCTAAGTAGTATGTCCTTATTATCTGAAAAGGTTTCATGAAATTCTGTTGTGCGGTTTCAGAGGAGTTGAGATGACAAACTGTTGCAGTAGTACATTAAAGTAAATAAGTTCAAAGGGGCGTAACTCCTGGGAAAAAAAATGAATCGTAATTTCCTGCCGATATGCACATCTAAGTAGTATGTCCTTATTATCTGAAAAGGTTTCATGAAATTCTGTTGTGTGGTTTGAGAGGAGTTGCGATGACAAGGCTTGCAGTAGTATATTGATCAAATAATTTCAAAGGGGCGTAACTCCTGGAAAAAAAATTGAATCGTAATTTCCTGTCGATATGCACATCTACGTAGTATGTCCTTATTATCTACAAAGTTTCATGAAATTTTGTTGTGTGGTTTCAGAGGAGTTGAGATGACAAACTGTTGCAGTAGTACATTAAAGTAAATAAGTTCAAAGGAGCGTAACTCCTGAAAAAAAAATGAATCGTAATTTCCTGTCGATATGCACAACTACATAGTATGTCCTTATTATCTAAAAAGGTTTCGTGAAATTCTGTTGTGTGGTTTGAGAGGAGTTGCGATGACAAACTGTTGCAGTGGTACATTAAAGTAAATAAGTTCAAAGGGGCATAACTCCTAGAAAAAAAATTGAATCGCAATTTCCCGTCGATATGCACAACTACATAGTATGTCCTTATTATCTGAAAAGGTTTCATGAAATTCTGTTGTGTGGTTTGAGAGGAGTTGCGATGACAAAAGCTTGCAGTAGTATATTGATCAAATAATTTCAAAGGGGCGTAACTTCGTTGCGTGGGGTATAATAAACTTTATACATACTCTGTTGGATATGGTGGTTCTGGAAAGTTTGTAGATTTACATTCATAAGCTGCTAACGTTACTGCTGCAATATGTGGTCCCTGAAATAATACAAATTAAAGAACCTTAGTGAGCACGCTCACATACCCCAAGTCCCCACATTGTCATTGGAGAAATTAAATAAGTACAAGAAAAAAAAATGGTATAAGAAAAAATATTGAATAATAATTTCCTGTCAATATACACATCTACATAGTATGTCCTTATTATCTACAAAATTCCATGAAATTCTGTTGTGTGTTTTCAGAGGAGTTGATATGACAAACTGTTGCAGAAGTACATTGAAGCAAATAAGTTCAAAGGGGCGTAACTCCTAGAAATAAAATTGAATCGTAATTTCCCGTCGATATGCACAACTACATAGTATGTCCTTATTATCTGAAAAGGTTTCATGAAATTCTGTTGTGTAGTTTCAGAGGAGTTGCGATGACAAACTGTTGCAGTAGTACATTAAAGTAAATAAGTTCAAAGGGGCGTAACTCCTAGAAAAAAAATTGAATCGCAATTTCCCGTCGATATGCACAACTACATAGTATGTCCTTATTATCTGAAAAGGTTTCGTGAAATTCTGTTGTGTGGTTTGAGAGGAGTTGCGATGACAAACTGTTGTAGTAGTACATTAAAGTAAATAAGTTCAAAGGGGCGTAATTCCTAGAAAAAAAATTAAATCGCAATTTCCTGTCGATATGCACAACTACATAGTATGTCCTTATTATCTGAAAAGGTTTCGTGAAATTCTGTTGTGTGGTTTGAGAGGAGTTGCGATGACAAGAAACAGGACTGACGGACGGACTGACGGACGGACTGACGGAAGGACGGGTCAAAAACATTATACCCTCCGCAACTTCGTTGCGTGGGGTATAATAACATTTAACATGGGATATTGTGTATATGGAGTTGTAGAGGATGGCATCTAAATTCCTGTAAAAATAAACTCTGAATCTAGAATTTCTGAAAAACACAAGGTAATCTTTTTAACAGACTTAGAGATAAGACAAAATATACAAGTTTACAAAACACAACAGAACTGCATGTAATCCTGGTCAATCACAAGATACTCAAAAAATGTTTGTAATCATGTGTTTCATGACAGACTAATGTTAATACACCTAGATAAAGTGCTCACCAGATATAATAGAAATGTATGTAATCCTGTCCCCAGACCTACAGATGATAGTACACCAAGATATACTCACCAGATATAATAGAAATGTATGTAATCCTGTCCCCAGACCTACAGATGATAGTACACCAAGATATACTCACCAGATATAATAGAAATGTATGTAATCCTGTCCCCAGACCTACAGATGATAGTACACCAAGATATACTCACCAGATATAATAGAAATGTATGTAATCCTGTCCCCAGACCTACAGATGATAGTACACCAAGATATACTCACCAGATATAATAGAAATGTATGTAATCCTGTCCCCAGACCTACAGATGATAGTACACCAAGATATACTCACCAGATATAATAGAAATGTATGTAATCCTGTCCCCAGACCTACAGATGATAGTACACCAAGACCTAACCAATATGCACACCATAATACATATTTCTCTATTTTTGCAACATACTGAAAAATGAGGACATAATATCATGGGTTATAAATTCTTATTGATTTCTTCTTAATAAATCTAATATTTCTTTTAACCCTTTCACCGATTGCTGCCCAGACAGAAGCTACCGTAGATAATCGCCTATAAGTCGATCCGACTATAAGTCGGATACCCTTTTCAGCTCCAAATTCTGAGGATTTAGTCTTGACCCTCGTATAAATAGGACAAAATTTGGACATTTTTGTTTGCAGCTGACAGTTACTGAACGTCGGTAAAACCAATGCAAATCCAGGAATTATATTCATTTTCTGCATGAATGTTTGTTTGGTTTGAATTTAGTTGATGTTGATTATGATAATTTATAAAGCTGTTTAATAATAAAGATGTATTTATTCCTGTTGTTTTGTTCACTGTTTGATTACAGATTAGCCATGTGTTGTTTACGTAATGCATCAATGATTTTGTAGGGTATGACTAACAACCTATTGTTTGAAAAAGCGAACATAAACCAATATGAACCTGAAAAAATTTAAAGTCAATCAATATTTTCACAGCACACATAACTCAGCGTTAAAGGAGCATGTACACTTCATAATTCTCATTATATTGTGATGATTTATAAAGGATTAAAAAAATTAAGTGAAGCTAATCAACTTTATATTAAAATAACTCCCAACTCATTAGTGTCATCTGTTCACATATCACTGATGTTTTTCACACCTTTAGTGAATACAACTCTTTGTCTCTTAATTAAAGGTTATCAATGGATTATATTGGCTTGCCAATCAATTTTGTAATCTTTGTGTTTACCTCACTGTGGTTTACCTGAGACCTTTTAATGAATAATATTTTGATCTTGGGAATGAATCTTAAAATTATTTTTGATTATTGTATGATTTATAAGTATTGAATTGATATCATGATATCACAATAATGACACAATAACTCCGCTGAATACATCCTTTTACATAGTTGGTACATTAGTATCTCGTTTTCATTTTTGGTTCTTGGCTTTTTCTTTTGGGTTTATGCACAAACCATTTGACCATGAAAATCAATACACAAACCGGAAACAGTCGGAGATTCAAAACAAATTGACAGAAAAATGTTAACAGAGAACAAATGAAACACAAAGACAGTATTGTAGTCATTTATTTTTAACAAAAACTTTTAATTTAGGGATTTATGTAGGTTTGGCAATCACCGACGTAGTTTTGACCAGGAAATTCACTCCTGACCACTTTTCTCGAGCTTGGATTTTTCCTCTGGTCGCTGGATCTCTCTTATAAGTCGGTACCCCTCTCTGGATTCTGAATTTTACTCCCAAACTTCCGACTTATAAGCGAGTATCTACGGTACTCTGAGACGATGGCTTCCCTGGCTACTATTGCTCAAGTGGGAGATCTTCATAATAAATGTCAATAAAAACTTGTTTGTAGTTATTTGTGTATTTATTTCATTCACTTACACCATGTTCACAGTTTTATTCATGTTTTGATCATTTTTTCCTCATAAAATATTCAAATTTTCAAATTTTCGGCATTATATCTCGGTGAAATTCTCAAAATTCTGCTATTTGACCCCAAATCGTAATTTTTTAACCCAAAACGGCAAACTTTTGAAAAATTTTATGAGGCTGTACAAATTCCTCACACTGAACGATGTCCATCCCAAGTGTTTTGTACATAAAACGACATTTTATGTCAAACCAGGTGCTCCGCAGGGCGCAGCTTTATACAACCGCAGAGGTCGAACCCTGAACAGTTGGGGCAAGTATGGACAAAACATTCAAGCGTGATACAGCTCTGAATTTGGATTGTGATCAAATTTTTTACATTATATGTTTTTTTTTTTACACAAAACAAATGTCAAGATTTTACAAATCAATTAAAGATTTCTTCAAACTTTTTAAATCTAAAATTAAATAGTTGACACAGCATAGGTTTCTGACACAGAATGAATGTGGTCTAATGAACTTAAAAGTTTTTTTTTGCCTTTGAGCAATTCACTATGCTGTTGAATATTAATCCTCTCAAAAAAATGTTTGAAGAAATTTTCTTTTTATTTATGAAATCTGAAATGAGAAAAATTTAAACCCCCCCCCCTTTTTTTCACATCCCCGTTTCCCTTTTTCCAAAACTGATATCAATTCAAATTTCTAATGGAGTTTGCAACAATAACTACTCTTTTAAATACATCATAAGATATTAAAATGTAAAATAAAGTGCTTGTTATCACTGAATGGTAAAGATTGGTTGGTAGTAAAAGTGAATATACATTGTTTATTGTATAAAACAATAAAAAAAACTTCATCAGCAACATTTTATATTGGCAAATTTCCAATGAAGTTATTTACATAAAGTTATTGGCAAATAAAAATAGAAAATGACATCATAGTCATGTCTGGCAAATGTCCAACATACATTATCTAAAAACATTTTAGATAAGATAAGGAAAAAAAGCTTCATCAGCAACATTTTATATTGGCAAATTTCCAATGAAGTTATTTACATAAAGTTATTGGCAAATAAAAATAGAAAATGACATCATAGTCAAGTCTGGTAAATTTCCAACATATATTATCAACTACTATTCTATACAAAGAAAGATAACTCCAATTGAAAATTAATTGCTATTGCACAATATTGTGCAATTAGATATTTCTTGCTATTGTGCAATACTGTGCAATTGAAAATTTCTTGCTATTGCACAATACTTGATATGGAATCCTGATTTAGACCAACTTGAAAACTGGGCCCATAATCAAAAATCAAAGTACATATTTAGATAAAGCATATCAAATAAGCCCAAGAATTTAATTTTTGTTAAAATCAAACTTAGTTTAATTTTGGACCCTTTGGACGTTAATGTAAACCAATTTGAAAACGGACCAAAAATTAAGAATCTACATACACAGTTAGATTTGGCATATCAAAGAACCCCAATTATTCAATTTTTGATGAAATCAAACAAAGTTTAATTTTGGACCCCGATTTGGACCAACTTGAAAACTGGGCCAATAATAAAAAATCTAAGTACATTTTTAGATTCAGCATATCAAAGAACCCCAAGGATTCAATTTTTGTTAAAATCAAACTAAGTTTAATTTTGGATCCTTTGGACCTTAATGTAGACCAATTTGAAAACGGGACCAAAAATTAAGAATCTACATACACAGTTAGATTCGTCATATCAAAGAACCCCAATTATTCAATTTTTGATAAAATCAAACAAAGTTTAAATCTGGACCCTTTGGGCCCTTTATTCCTAAACTGTTGGGACCAAAACTCCCAAAATCAATACCAACCTTCCTTTTACGGTCATAAACCTTGTGTTTAAATTTCATAAATTTCTATTTACTTATACTAAAGTTATGGTGCGAAAACCAAAAAAAATGCTTATTTGGGTCCCTTTTTGGCCCCTAATTCCTAAACTGTTGGGACCTAAACTCCCAAAATCAATACCAACCTTCCTTTTGTGGTCATAAACATTGTGTTTAAATTTCATTGATTTCTATTTACTTAAACTAAAGTTATTGTGCGAAAACCAAGAATAATGCTTATTTGGGCCCTTTTTTGGCCCCTAATTCCTAAACTGTTGGAACCAAAACTCCCAAAATCAATCCCAACCTTTCTTTTGTGGTCATAAACCTTATGTCAAAATTTCATAGATTTCTATTTACTTAAACTAAAGTTATAGTGCGAAAACCAAGAAAATGCTTATTTGGGCCCTTTTTGGCCCCTAATACCTAAAATGTTGGGACTAAAACTCCCAAAATCAATCCCAACCTTCCTTTTGTAGTCATAAACCTTGTGTTAAAATTTCATAGATTTCTATTCACTTTTACTAAAGTTAGAGTGCGAAAACTAAAAGTATTCGGACGACGACGACGCCAACGTGATAGCAATATACGACGAAAATTTTTTCAAATTTTGCGGTCGTATAAAAATGTAATATTTAAAAACTAAATAAAAAAATTGTATAAATTAAAAACAAAGAAAAATTGTAAAAATTGAAAATATGAAAACATATGACCAAAAACAACTTTGAATAAGAAATATTTTGTTAATTTATATTTTGACAAAAATTATCAACATAAATTTATTAAAAAACATTTACCAGGCATGCGCCGGAAAGTAAACATCAGTACGTTGATGGTTTTCTGTAACAAAAGAAGAGAAGAAGAAATCCAACCCCCATAATAGATCATGAATTTATACATTTTTAGAATTATTTATATTTATTTTATCAAATATTATAGGATGCCGAATTGACTTTAAATAGGTGCTGATTTGACTAGTTCCGATTTAACAAGGTGCCGATTTGAACAGGTGCCGATTTGACTTGAAGTTGTACCCATTATAAATTGCCTTCCGACAGAATTTCGGCTGTAAAATCTCGTCTCTGTCCACATTTCAATCCTAACCTTTTGAAATGTGATGTAACATCCCCCTGGCAATCAAATAACTCTACTAAATGTGTGCCATGAAGATGTAAACATAAAACATAAATTGATAATGTTACAGACAGCATCCATGTTGTATACAGCGCCATCTATAAATAGTTCTAAAGGGAGATAAGGTAAACTTCTTCTTCTTCTTCCAAATTTTCACATCCTTTGTAGGACAACCACACCGTTACGGCGTGTAGAACAAAACCCACCACCATGAATGTAGGAATATAATATGTACACTATATATTGAATAATGATATCCTCCACTAATATATACAGAATCACTTTCTAGTTGCACAGAACGGGCAGATTTAATACTGCTGTTCCTCAATCCCAATCTTAACCAGCGCATACCAAATTTAAAGCACAGAGAACTTGAGAAAATACGTCGAGGAAAACGCACCAGAGAGGAAAACTGCACATTGGGACAATTCGTGCCAACAGGCCATAAGATTGAGGATTGAGGACGTATAGAAGAGGGACGAAAGATACCAAAGGGACAGTCTAACTCATAAATCTAAAACAAACTGACAACGCCATGGCTAAAAATGAAAAATATTAACAGACAAACAAAAGTATACATGACACAACATAGAAAACTAAAGAAAAAACAACACGAACCCCACCAAAAACTAGGGGTGATCTCAGGTGCTCCGGAAGGGTAAGCAGCCGGATCCTGCTCCACATTTGGCACCCGTCGTGTTGCGTATGAGATAACAAATCCAGTAAATAGTCTAATTCGGTAGGTCACATAGCTTGTAGTATGCATTCTTAGTTGCGTTAAAAATTGTTAGGCTAGTTACCGGACATATATACAGGGGGGATTACAGTGGCGGATCCAGAACTTTTCATAAGGGGGCCCGTTGACTGACCTAAGGGGGCTCCAGTCATGCGTCAGTGATTCCTTATATAAGCAACCAATTTTTCCCACACAAAAGGCGGGCGGGCCCCCAGGCCCCCCTGGATCCGCCTATGGGTTATATATGTTTACGTAGTAAAATAGTAAAAGATAAATGTTGTAAAATAAATTACTTCACTCACATTCACACGGGTAAAAAGAATAACAAGCTTGCAGCATTTAAATCTAAAAATAGTTCGCTTTTCACAATATAGACTAAGGATCTAAAAGCTAAAACACTTTGTCTTCTTTTCATCAGAGACTCTGTTTTCATTAACTAAAATCGAATAAAACGTTCATAGTGTCTACATACTTAATCCACGCATAGAATTTGTCGTTTTACATCATAACATCTAATAAAAAGGTTTTTAAGATTTCATCGTATCTATATATTAGCACTTTGTGTGACGTTTACGATCTAGGCACGCACTGTATATGTAAAGCCAATTGTCATGTCTTTATTTACTTAGATCTAAAACTTAAAAACTTGTCTTCGTCTCAACTCGGCCGATTCCGTACCCTCATCTAGGAAGGAGCTAGAGTATCGGATTCTACCGAGGATTGTCGAATGCAAACCACCCTTCAGCTAATCAGAAAATGTTTCACGACTATTTTTCTGACTTACAGTGGTTTTTTTTTTGTTTTTTTTTATAACCTTCTTCAGTTCAAATAATGATAACCTAGAATTTATTGTCGTTCTTTGCAAATCAAAGAACTGTGTTTTGTTTTTTTACAATTTTGGTATGGATACATACAGGATCATAAACTGATAAAGGGGGGGAATAGGACCTTTATCGGGACTCCGGGAATGGGTGTTTTTAAACTCGGGATTTCGGGATTGACCCTTTCGGGATCCGGGAATCCTTTTTTTCGGATTTCGGGATGTCGGGATTTGCTTTATTTAAATTCGGGACCTCGGGATTTTTTTCAAGTCCGGGATTTCGGGATTAAGACCCCTCCTATCCCCCCTCATAAAGGGAAACTGATAATTTTTTGTATGATATGTGCTCTTGTTTTTCAGCGATGATCCTTTTGTGCTGGGTTTTATACTGAATAAAATTAGTTAGTTAGTTTCTGTACTTTTTTTATTAAATGGCTATCCGCAATATGTTTAATAAGATCATTTAGTCTGAGTTGTTTGATTGAGTATCGAGAAAGAAAAAAAAATCTGATGTATGCAGCATAAACACGAAAATTTTGATAACTACATGGCAGAGGGAGGGGCAGGACTTTTTCGGGACGTCGGGATCGGGTGTTTTTAAGCTCGGGCCTGATTTCGGGATTGACCCTTTCGGGATCCAAGATTTATTTTTTCTAATTTCGGGATGTCGGGAATTAAATTTCTTTAAATTCGGGACCTCGATTATTTAGATATAGAGGTTTTTTTTTTTTTTTTTTTTTTTTTCTTTTTTTTTTTATTATTAAAGACAGTTTTTGTACTAGTGTAAATTCATTTACCTGAATGGTCTCAAATATTAGATAGTATCAGATAGTAGAGAAACAACAGTCATATCACATCCCATATATATGATAATAAGAGATGTTTCTGGAATTACGTATATCAAAATATTTAAGTTTAGTGCTTTTCGGTAAAATCCTATTTATTACAGAAATGCAATCTAAAACAAAAACCAAAGGCATCTTTTTTAAATAACAAGATACCCAAGTCGGAAGAATTAATATTTTAATTAATGATTAAAAAAAGGAAGCTGAAAGTATCTATTTAAGGTCTTTCATAACAGCGGTATTTGTTAAAGGGACTGAAACGATTAGACGCGTGCTCAAAATCAGCATGCATGATGAGTTGGTTACCGTTATGTGGTTAAAAGCTTGATAAGTGAAATGACAACTTTATTGCACCTACGCCTACGCAGGTCAATTCAGTTCAATGATGCACCGTCTAATAGTTCTCGCACTTATATCATTAGCAACGCCAAAGTAAATACATCATTTGAGTGAAACATTTATATGCAACAGTTTTATCAAACGGTGCGAAAAGATGCAATTTAGTATTATGATTTGTATTTTTATATGTTGAATTTATATGTAGTAGTTTTAGACAAAACCGATTAATAATCTGATTGAAAAAAATACCATTTACCTGAATGGTCTCAAATATTAGATAGTATCAGATAGTAGAGAAACAACAGTCATATCACATCCCATATATATGATAATAAGAGATGTTTCTGGAATTACGTATATCAAAATATTTAAGTTTAGTGCTTTTCGGTAAAATCCTATTTATTACAGAAATGCAATCTAAAACAAAGACCAAAGGCATCTTTTTAAATAACAAGATACCCAAGTCGGAAGAATTAATATTTTAATTAATGATTAAAAAAAGGAAGCTGAAAGTATCTATTAAAGGTCTTTCATAACAGCGGTATTTGTTAAAGGGACTGAAACGATTAGACGCGTGCTCAAAATCAGCATGCATGATGAGTTGGTTACCGTTATGTGGTTAAAAGCTTGATAAGTGAAATGACAACTTTATTGCACCTACGCCTACGCAGGTCAATTCAGTTCAATGATGCACCGTCTAATAGTTCTCGCACTTATATCATTAGCAACGCCAAAGTAAATACATCAATTGAGTGAAACATTTATATGCAACAGTTTTATCAAAAGGCGCGAAAAGATGTAATTTAGTATTATGATTTGTATTTTTTTTAAAACTTTACATCAGTAGGATACAGTCCTGCATGATCTAAGCCGTGGAGATTTTTTTCTCAGTTATAAAAAGGCAAAATAAAGCTATTAATCTGTTATGGCATGCAGATAATAACATGCTAAAACAACAAGTTCTAAGGTTTTTGGATTTTCTAATAACCACTCAAAGATAGAAAAATATAGTACATGTTCTAGAAATGGGACAACTTTGACAGATTATCTATACACATACATTTAATGCATTAAAAAGAATGAAGGAAATTGAAAAGAAACTTCAGTTTTACATATAATATTACGTTTACATGCATTTAATAATCTAACCATACTCATTTTTTTCTAATAACCTATAATGAGACTTAATTAATTAATTAACTTAATTAATTTTTGTTGTTTTGTTTTTTTCAATGTAATAATGTCAAACTGTAACCAACACAAGAATGACGTTAAGATTTATACCGAAAACATGAATTTGGATGGTTTCGTTTTCCTGCGTTATGATATAATAGACCAAACATCAAAAACAATGTATGGATATAAGTTGTTTGCTTCACGTCCAATGGACAATATTTCATGATATTCAGGACGATACTAATTAACAAAAACACTCAGTTGTATTAGCATTAGCAAAACTCATATCCGTGATTCAAGATTCAAGATTCAAAGTTTTATTTAGAGTCGATATTCAATAAACTACATAACACAAGCTCTAGACTTAATAACAAAATACAATACACACATACACAATACAATACACACATACAAAAGTCATGAAAAACAACACAATTTTAAACATATAATGCATAGTAAGATACCATAAATGACATATATAAGTTAAAAGCATATAGTACACTTAAAACATAGCACAAGTTAATAATAAGATTGCACAAATCATATAGTCACACAAAAAATAAAAGCAAAATAAAACAGGCATAAACACTATATGCATGCACTCCACTGGCATGAGCTATATTATGAATATTATATGAATGCATGGTCGACTTTGAAACTTTTGCTTATATATTATATATACTTTCTATGTTGAAGTTTGTGATGGAATGTCTGTCAATCAAAGATGGACCCATATAAAGCTGCTCAGTCTTAATATTTGGTATGCAGGTGTAATAATATTAGAACATCTCATTTCTTTGCCGCATAGTACATGGCCCAGCAGGGGCGGATCCAACCATTTTAAAAAGGGGGGTTCCTAACCCAGGACAAAGGGAGGGGGGTCCTAACCCAGGACAAAAGGGGGGGTTCCAATTACATGTCCCCATTCAAATGCATTGATCGTCCAAAAAAAAGGGGGGTTCCAACCCCCCGGATCCGCGCCTGCCCAGTCGCCACAGTCCGCATAATGGACTGTTCACCGACTGGAACTTTTCTTCTATGGTACTGGCACGATTTAATTTATGATTATCATGATTATAGGTCCCTTATATTAATGATATATGGTACGCAATTGGATTAACATCGACATATCTCAATTCACTGAGATAATTTTACTCTACAATCAATGAAGTTTTTCACCAGTTATTTAATCGTGTAATCTTTCGGGGTTTCCCTTACAAAAAATGCTTAACTAGTATATTTATATATATAAATATAGGAAGATTTGGTATGATTGCCAATGAGACAAATCTCCACATGGTCAGAGAACAAATGCACAAGAATTATACAACTATTAGTTAACGTACGGTCTTCAAAAATGAGCAAAACCCAAACCACATATAGCAAGCTATGAAAGGCCTCAAATGACAAATATAAAACAACTAACGGCCTGACTTATGTACAACAACAGCGGAAAAATATTATGATATATAGCAATAAATGCAAGCATACAGATTTATACAGGCTACTAACTTGCTACATGCACATTTAGAATGACGCGGATTTAAACTAGTTTGCTGCCTCAAGAACTCCCTGATAACCTGGGACAGTGCATGGTGAACTAGTACATAGAACATAAGAACAAACTATAAAAAAAATCATTGAAAAGGGCTTAACTCATCAGATTGATCGAAAGCACAAAACAACTAACAGAACACATCCTGGACGTGCCAGGGATTTATTCAACCCCACAACAACAACAGACACATAACGTTACTCGCAGTTACTAACAGTTAGTTCAAAGTCAATAACAAATAATTAAAAAAATATCTAATACAGATCTTATCAAAACGGGAAGCTCCCTTTCTGAATTGTATTGAAAATAGGTTAAAGGTTCCCCATATTAAGTTTTTTCTGGTGCAATTGAATACCTATAAACTGGTATCAATATAAAAATGAATACATGGTATGATTGCCAATGAGACAACTCTCTACAAGAGACCAAATGACACAGAAATTTACAGATATACATTAGGTCGCCACGTGCGCACGGGCTTCAAGAATGAGTAAAACCCATACCGTATAGTCAACCATAAAAGGCTTCAAAATGACAAATGAAAAAAATGAAATATGTACTAAAACAATGAACGGAAAACAAATATGATATACAGCAACAAATGACAACCTCTGGTTTACAGGCTCCTAAGTAGGAACAGGCATATATATTTATATATATATATACATAATGTGACAGGGTTAAATCATGTTAAAGGCGCCAATCATTCATGACCTTGGAAAATGGTGTAACGATTGGAATATTCGATTAAAAAAAATAAAATAATTAAAAATGAGCTTTCCAAAATTTTCTGTACTTGTAAAACGAAGATGTGGTACGATTACCGATGAGACAACTCTCCACAAGAGACAAAATGACACAGAAATTAACAGAACAGTATAATCAATGATCGAGATCTTCATTTGTACTTGTGAGAGAACGAAACGGATGCAATCAACTGAAAACCAAGATATCTTATCCTAATCAATTAATAAATCAATATGTCTACGACATCTTTAGAATTTCACTCATTTCAAGTGTTTATTTCATCGCATGTTATTTAAAGCAAATGTCTAAACTTCTTGAGATAGCGGATAACTGCAAGCTATTTTCTTCTAGCTAGAGTATTAATATAGAAAAACATGTATGAGAAATCTGACATCTCCGAACCGTAACCACCAACAGAAGTTTCATCTTTAAAGACATTTATGAAGCAACATAATAATGAGAAAATGTAGTAAAATTGCCAATGAAACAATTAGTACAGACGAGAGTCAGATTTTGAACTTTTGTTTAATTTTGTAGACTGGGTATCTCAAATCTTTTTATCTAAAAAAAAACGAAATGCCTTTAGTGGGAACTCTCGAGCTGAAACCTACACTATTCAGGCTAGCTGGGACAATATACTTTGTTATTTAGTTTTGTCATTTTTGTGCATGGGATCGTTAAAGAGACTGTCAGTGGTTTAAAGCATTGCTTGTCAAAGACATAAAATTGAGAATGGAAATGGAGAATGTGTCAAAGCGACAACAACCCGACCATAGAGCGGACAACAGTCGAAGGCCACCAATGGGTCTTCAATGTAGCGAGAAACTTCCACACACGGAGGTGTCATTTAGCCGGTCCCTTAACAAGATGTATACTAGTTCAGTGATAATGGACGTCATACTAAAATCCGAATTATACACAAGAAACTAATACTAAAAATCATAAAAGACTAACAGAGGCCAGAGGTCTCTGACTTGGGACAGGGGCAAATTTCGGCGGGGTTAAACATGTTTTTAGAGATCTCAACCCTCAAAACATGCTCCTTTTGAATAGCGACTGCTCTCTTTATTCTCAGAATTACTCTTTTCTATTGGAAATAGATATTCTACATTATTAGGTGTCGACTTTAAGTAAGGAATGTAACCTTATCCTTGGAAATGTTATATATCTTCTCATTACTTATTGTTTTCCCTTAAGGTAGCTGACACAATATTAAGATAGTTTTGCTTTAAAATTATCTATTCCACTAGTTGTTCAAAATTATTAGAGTTTGAGCTTTTTCATATCCAGCGGCACATATTACAGTGTAATCCGGATTCACTATTAAACGATTCGGGGAAATTTCTATTGTCAAATTCAATTTCAAATAATAATATTTATGTTTAACAAAACTATGATCTGTTTGTGAAACGTGAAGGATATATAATGATTGGTGTGTTCATTGTTGGTCTTTAACGCCACTTTTATCATTATTCGCTATTTCATGGCATGTAGAGAAAAACTGGGAAGCCTGGAGAGAGACACTGACCTTCGACATGGAATCTGTCCATCCTTGTCAACTACGAATGAAGTGAAACTAAGCACCAAGTGTTCAAACTCTGAAATAAGTAATGAAGCAGTATTTTTCGAATTCACTAATGAAAGAAAATTCAGTTTTCGTTTTATTTGAATTTTTCAAATTGGAGAAACAAAGAGGTTTTAAAAACGAACTGAAGAATAAAAAGGTAGCAAAATGCTAAGTTCTTTCAAAAATATTCTTTTATCGCTAAGAGGCTGGCTTGTCATGCCAAGAAATTGCCTCCGTTGAAATTTCAAACATCCAATAGAGCAAATTACATCGATGATTAATATTGACCTTATGGTATGGGCACGGGACGTTTGCGCTTTTTTACCTGTAAAACGATAGGACATTTGCGCTTCAAATACTATGGACATTTGCGCTTTATGTTTTGATTCACCTGTATTAAATTGATTGGACATTTGCGCTTTTTACGTTTGTATAAGTGAACTTGGATGTTCCAAATTTGCAGACTATCTGCAAAAATTATGTGACAATTGAATCACGATTTACTTGACTCATCCTGCTATGTTTATCTTGTTGAAGAGTATCATTGAACAACACTCAGTGAATTACATTTAGATTCATTATATTGATGATCAGGCATTCCAGTCAAGAACTGAGAAAGAAAAACTTGATTTTTGTATTTGAAATGTGGACAAAATATACCAGTCAGAATAGATAACAAGAGCTACTTATTTTGACTCTTTAGGCTTCAGATATTAAGCGAAACATGAACTGTGATGACTGTTCGTGTTTTATGTGTTTTAAAATGTTAACTTTTAGCTGTATATAAACTTTTAAACATTTAAAAAAATATGACTTGTCGGTCCCAAGCCAGTATAAAAGAGGAAGGAAGTCATAAAAACAAATATTGCAAAAGCGCAAATGTCCTATGTAAAAAGCACAAATGTACATTTTTAAAAAGCGCAAATGTCCTATGATTTGAAGCGCAAGTGTCCAAAATTAAAAGCGCAAATGTCCTATGATTTGAAGCGCAAGTGTCCAAAATTAAAAGCGCAAATGTCCTATGAAAAAGCGCAAACGTCCCGCGCCGTATGGTATATGGCCGTTTTCTAAGCGATACGTACATGCAGGTCATACATTAAATTAATTTGTTTAGTAAAAACAAATCTTTAACTACTAATAGGTGCCGTAGGAGGTCCACAGAATTTTTAGCAAGGATTTCTTGGCTAGATCAGACAATTTAAGAACAGAAAGCATTGCACTGATGTATGTCCATTATTAATTTTTCAGTAGTCAAAATTCAATGTTAAGTGATGTATATTGAATAATGATATATAGTTTGTATTTCTGTTTTCAAGATAAAAAGTGAAGGTTCAATGTATGGACAACCTGAAAACCAAGACATATATATGATTCGGCGCGGGACGTTTGCGCTTTTTCATAGGACATTTGCGCTTATTTTTTTGGACACTTGCGCTTCAAATCATAGGACATTTGCGCTTTTTAAAAAAAGGACATTTGCGCTGTTAACATAGGACATTTGCCCTTTTGCAATATTTGATTTTTATGACTATCATATCTTCCTCTTTAATACTGGCAGAATAATATTTTTTCTTTATGGTTAAAGGTTTAAAAAAATCATTTAATAGCACATTTCATAGCACATTCATTTCATAGCACATTGATATGTGTTTAAAAGTCTATATACACTGAGCTAAAGGTAAACATTCTAAAGACCTAAAAACACGTACAGTCATCACAGGTCAGTTTTCGCTTGATATACGAAGACCAAGGATTGGACAAATTTAGCTCTGTTTATCTGTCCAGACTGGCATTTCGCACACATTTCAAATATATATTCAATATTCTCTTTCCTAATTCTTGACAGGGGTGCCTGTTCATCAATATAACGAATCTAATGTGATTCACATACTGTTGTTCAATGATGCTCTTTAAAAAGATAAAAATATCAGGATGAGTCGAGTAGAACTGTTCATTATAATGTACAGGGAATGATTCTGGACCATTTGTCGTACTAATGCCAAATATAAGTTAAATTTATTTACGCAATAATTACTTCTCTTTAAAATTACAGATAGACGACAATAGGTGCAAAAGCGCAAATGTCCGGTCAATTTAATACTGGTGAATCAAAATTTAAAGCGCAAATGTCCATAGTATTTGAAGCGCAAATGTCGTATCGTTTTACAGGTGAAAAAGCGCAAACGTCCTGTGCCCATATGATTAAGGTTATTTTTATTTATGTATTTGCTGTTATTTATCCCCTGATTATAAAACATGTCGATTGAGCCACAATGATTACTACATTGGTTACGGAGGACCTAAATACCAAAAACACGCAAGACAAGGAAGAAATGCCCAATTTTGATTATAATGGAATGGATATTTTAAGTAATGGAATGGATATTTCAAGTAATGGAATGGATATTTTAAGTAATGGAATGGACTACAACGACCCTTCAGTCACTAATTACAGATATACTTTTTACCTTATTCGAAAGTTTATTTATTGAGGAACAAAAGGTACATAGTTAATGTGTTCCACAACGCATATTAGAGGAGTAACAATACCTACATATCGAAATACGCGTGAACATTAAGAAATAGCTTATTTTAAATGATGAAATGAACTGCTGCGACATTTCATCCCTTAATTCAGGAAAACTTTATGTACCATTTGAGAGTTCATTGCTGTCGCAATGACCATTAGAAGGATTACGGAGGATCTAAATGACAAAAATACGCGTGAAAAGAAAGAATTTTGAATGATAGCATGGATATTTTGAATAATGACATGATCTGTTGTGACCCTTCATCCCCTAATTTCAGAAATACCTTTAACCTCATTCGAAAGCTTATTTATAGAGGAACTAAAAGTATATAGCTAAAATGTAATTGCGGGAGTAACGAAAGACAAAAAATCGAAATACATGTGAGCATTAAGAAATACAATTGTAGCTTATTTTAAATAATGAAATGGATGAATGCGCCCCATCAGCCCATAATTAAGGAAAACGTTGTAACCATTTGAAACTTCATTGATAGAGAAACAAAAATGGTTTAGATTATAAATAATATGTGCAGCAACGACCATTAAAGAGGTTGAGGACATAAATGCCAAGATAACAGTGAAGATTTAAAAATAGCCAATTTTGAATGATGGAATGGATTGCTGTGACCCTTCAACCCCTAATTACAGATATACATAATACCTCATTAGAAAGCCTATTAATAGCAGAACAAAATGTATGTAGTTAATATGTTCCGCAACGCATATTATAGGAGTAACGAAGGATCTTAATGTCAAAATATGCATAAACATTATGAAATATAGCTTTTTTAATAATATAATGGACTGCTGCGACTCGTCAGTAACAATATCGTTATTTAGAGGCAGTAACTCAGGCCCTAATTAGCGAAAACTTTATAGACAAAGTGAAAGCTTATTGATAGAGAAACCACAATGACGTTTAATAGGGTTACAGGGGACCAAAATGCCAAAATACGCGTGAAAATAAAATAAAAATAGCCAATTTTAGATAATGGAATTGATTGCTTCGATAATTCAGATCCTAATTACAAATAAACATTTTACCTCATTCGAAAGCCTATTAAAAGAGGAACAAAAGGTATATAGTTAATATGTTCCACAACGAATATTGGAGGAGAAATGAAGTACCAAAAAATCGAAATACGGGTGAACATTATAAAATAGCTTATTTTGAATCATGAAATGAACTTCTGCAACCCATAAGCCCTATAATTAAGGAAAACTTTATACACCATTTGCAAGGTTATGAATAGAGGAACAAAATTTTTATTGATAATATGTGCCCCAATGACAATTAGAAGGGTTACGGAGGACCTAAATACCAAAATACGCGTGAAAATTCAGAAATAGACAATTTGGAATGGATATTTTGAATAATGCAATGGCCTGCTGTGAACCTTCAGCCCCTAATTACATCTGAACGTTATATCTCATTCGAAAGCCTATTAATAGAGGAACAAAAGATATATAGTCAATATGTTCTGCAATGCAAATCTGAGGAGTAACGAAGGACTTAAAAATCGAATTGGGGGTGGACATTATGGAAAAGCTTACTTTGAATAATGGAATGGACTGATGCGACCTGTCAGCCCCTTATGAAGGACAACTTTATACACCACGTGAAAGCTCATTGATAGAGAAACAAAATGTATCAATAATACGTCCCTCAATGACCATAAAAGAGGTAACGGAGGACTTAAATGCGTGAAAAGAAAGAAATTGCCAATTTTGAATAATTGAATGAATATTTTGAAATAATGACATGAACTACTGTGACCCTTCAGCCCTATAATTACAGAAATAACTTCAAGCTCATTCGAAAGCTTAATCATAGAGGAACAAAAGGTATATAATATGTATATTGCTAATATGTTCCGCAACGCGGATGAGTAACGAAGTACCTAAAAATCGAAATACATGTGAACATTAAGAAGTACAAATGTAGCTTTTTTTAAATAATGAAATGGACTGCTGAGACTGTCGGCCCCTAATTAAGGAAAACGTTATAACCATTTGAAAGTTCATTGATCGAGAAACAAAGTGGTTTAGGTTATAAATAATATGTGCCGCAATGACCATTAGAGAGCTCGAGATTACGGAGGACATAAATGCCAAAATAACCGTGAAGATTAAGAAATAGCCAATTTTGAATGATGCAAGGGATTGCTGCGACCCTTCAACCCATACTTACATATTTACATGATACCTCATTCGAAAGCCTATCAATAGAAGAACAAAATATATGTAGTTAGTATGTTCCGCAACGCATATTAGAGGAGAAACGGAGGATCTAACATGTCGAAAAATACATAATGCATATTATGTGTCATTTAAAACTCTTATGGACCGTTGTCTCATTAGAAATCATACCACATCTTCTTTTTTATATAAAAATTAAGACATAGTTCTTTTTAAGAAAAGAATGAATTGCTGTGACTCGTCAGTAATAAAATTTTATTTAGAGGCAGTAACTCAGTCCCTAAATAAGAAAAACTTTAAATACACCATGTGGAAGCTATTGATAGAAAACCCACAATTACGTTCAAGACGGTTACATAGGACCAAAATGCCAAAATACGCGTAAAAATTAAGAAATAGCCAATTTTGAACAATGGAATGGATATTTTGAATAATGGATTAGATTGCTGCAACACTTCAGCCCCCAAATACAAATATACCTTTTACCTCATTCGAAAGCCTATTAAAAGATGATCAATAAATATGTTCCGCAACGCATATTAGAGGAGTAATGAAGTACCTAAAAATCGAAATACGGGTAAAAATTATAAAATAGCTTATTTTGAATCATGAAATGAACTTCATAATTATTTTTTTTTCTAAATGAAAACCAAATATTTGTTTAGCCCCAACATTCATTTTTTCAAGGGGGTATAGTTATATTTGCTCGGAACAAACATTTGTTTTCCAAATCGAAGGATAAAACGCCCTGGAACAAACTAACATATTCCCTTTTTTCAATATACATGGTTCCTTTTATAAATGAAAAGATGGTCGATGTTTAAAAATAGTTAAAAAAAAGACTGTTGCAATTTAAAGTATCATATTAATAATTTTTTGATTCTTTTTTATATCTAATCCTTTATCGGTGAAGTAAAATACTTTAGAATGATGTCGAGCACTGTCAGATTAATTATAAATTGCAGCGGAAACTAGAGGATGGAATGTGTACTTGTGGTAGAGATGATAAAACAACGACCTTCCCTGTATCAAATATCCGTGAGAAATGCGTAATCAGCATGTTATGTATTATAGCTTACAGTTATATTTCCCGCTTCATTCGCCCTATCATCATTTAACAATTTTGGACACTATCTAAATAAACATGTTAGTTGGGTTAACACATGCTGATTTATAATGTATAGCTTACAGTTACATTTCCCGCTCCTTCTTAGTCTCAAAACAAACCAAAGTGTTTGTACATGTATCTGAGTATTAATTTGGAGAACAATTTCGTTTTGGTGTTAAATATATGGTTTTAATAAAAGACTTTGAACTGGGAAATATCATTATATAGAAAGATCTTCTGATCTGCACAATTATAATATAATTAAAACAAATAGATGCATGCATTTCTTATTTCTTTTAATATTTAGACATTTGTTTTAAGGTGACTTCTAACACACATGACCTTTTAGCATATTTATATCTCTTAGAGATCTGAATAATAGGTGGTGTGAGTATACATCGACGAGACAGCAATCTAACAACACAAAACTTTTGGGTTTTAACTATTTGTTTATTAACAAATGGTGTGATGAGTGAAAATGGTTTAAACTTGGACTATGGATTTTATATAACTACTTACTGTAGATTCAGAAATCATTGCGTGCATTTATTATTGCGATTTTGTCATTTTAGACTTAAATGCGATTTTTAACTTTTACGAATCTTATTATTGCGTTTACAACTCTGTCGCAATTTTCGCAATAATTAAAAACCTCGCAATAATTTAAGAATTTACAGTAATATACCTGGCAGTCTTTAAAGAAATAAAGTAAAATACCACATATATAAGATCTTTAAACTTCATTATTTGCATTTGAAAAACTCAACTCTGTGTGTGTTTACGGCGCTTCACTATATATATATATCTCGATAAGAGTGGGGGCCCGGGCCTGAAAAAACCTTCAAATCCGTGAAAATTAAGAAATAGCCAATTTTGAATAATGAAATGGATATTTTGAATAATAAAATGGACTGCTGTGACCCTTTAGTCTCTAATTATTAATATACCTTATACCTCATTCGAAAGCTTATTAAGAGAGGAACTAAAGTTATCAAGTCAATTTGATCCGCAACGCATATTAAGGGATGACATAGGAACTAAACATCGAAATACGCTTGAACATTAAGAAATAGTTATTTTGAATAAAGGAATGGACTGCTGCAAGCCTTTAGTCCCTAATCAAGGCAAAATTAATACACGACGTTAAAGCTTATTGATAGAGGAATACATTCATAAAATTTAGAAAGGAAATGGGAAATGTGTCAAAGCGACAACAACCCGACCAAAGAGCAGACAACAGCCGAAGTCCACCAATGAATCTTCAATGTAGCGAGAAACTCCCGTACCCGTAGGCGTCCTTCAGCTTGCCCCTTAAAAATATGTATACTAGTACAGTGATAATGGACGTCAAACTAAACTCCGAATTATACACAAGAAACTAAAATTAAAAAGCATATACAAGACTAATAAAGGCCAGAGACTCCTGACTTGAGACAGGCGCAAAATTGATGCGGGATTAAACATGTTTGTGAGATCTCAACCCTCCCCCTATACCTCTAGCCAATGTAAAAAAGTTAACGCATAACAATACGCACATTAAAATTCAGTTCAAGAGAAGTCCGAGTCCAATGTCAGAACATGAAACAAAAGAAAATAGATAAAATGACAATTATGATACATAAATAACAGCAGACTACTAGCAGTTAACTGACATGCCAGCTCCGGACCTCAATCAAACTGATTAAAAGATTATGTTTTCATCATATGAATATCAGGCATTAATGATATATGCCGTAATGACCATTAGAGGGGTTACGGAGGACCTAATGTCCAAAATACGCGTGAAAATTAAGAAATAGCCAATCTTGAATAATGAAATGGATATTTTGAAAAATGGAATGGACTGGTGCGACCCTTTAATCCCTAATTATAGATATACATTATACTTCATTCGAAAGCTTATGAAGAGATGAACAAAAGGTATATAGTCGATATTTTCAGCAACGCATATTAGAGGAGTAACGAAGGGACTAAACATCGGAATACGCTTGAACATGAAGAAATAGCTTATTTTGAATAACGGAATGGACTGCTGAAAACCGTTAGCCCCTAATTTTGGCAAAATTAATACACGGAATTAAAACTTATTGATAGAGAAATTAATTTAGTTTAAACTATATGTTCCGTACTGACAATTAGAGTGGTTTCGGAGTACCTAAATGCCAAAATACGCGTGAAAATGTAGAAATCGCCAATTTTGAAAAATGAAATGGATTTTTTGAATAATGAAATGGACTGTTGCGAGACTTTAGCCCCTAATTATAGAAATACCTTTAACCACAATCGAAAGCGTATTAAGAGAGAAACAAAATATATATAGTTGATAAGTTCCGCAACGCATATTAGAAGAATAACGAAGGACCTAAACATCGAAATACGCTTGAACATGAAAAAATAGTTTATTTTGAAAAATGGAAAGGACTGGTGCAAGCCATTAGCCCTTAATCAAGTCAAAATTTATACACCAAATTAAAGCTTATTGGTAGAGGAATAAGCGGAGTATAAACGATATGTGCGACAATGGCCATAAAAAAATCAAGAAATAGCCAATTTTGAATACGAAATGGATATTGATTTATGCTATGGACTGCTGCCACCCTTTAGCCCTTAATTATAGATATATCTTATACCTCATTCGAAAGCTTATTAAGAGAGGAAAGAAAAATATATAGTCGATATGTTTTGCAACACATATTAGAGGAGTAACGAAGGATCTCAACATCGAAATACGCATGAACATTAAGAAATAGCTTATTTTGAATAATGAAATGGATTGCTGCAAGCCCTCAGTCTGTAATCAATGCAACAAGTATACACCAAATTAAAGCTTATTGATAGAATAATTAACTGAGTATAAACGATATGTTCTGCAACGCATATTAGAGGAGTAACGAAGGAACTAAACATCGAATACGTTTGAACATTAAGAAATAGCTTATTTTAGATAAAGGAATTGACTGCTGCAAGCCTTTAGCCCCTTATCAAGGCAAAATTAATACACGAAATTAAAGCTTATTGATAGAGGAATCAATTGATAAAATTAAGAAAGGAAATGGGGAATGTGTCAAAGCGACAACAACCCGACCATAGAGCAGACAACAGCCGAAATCCACCAATGGGTCTTCATTGGAGCGAGAAACTCCCGTACCCGTAGGCGTCCTTCAGCTGGCCCCTTAAAACATATGTATACTGGTACAGTGATAATGGGCGTCATACTAAACTCCGAATTATACACAAGAAACTAAAATAAAAAATCATACAAGACTAACAAAGGCAAGAGGCTCCTGACTAGAGACAGGCGCAAAATTGCGGCGGGGTTAAACATGTTAATGAGATCTCAACCCTCCCCCTATACCTCTAGCCAATGTAGAAAAGTAAACGCATAAAAATGCGCACATTAAAATTCAGTTCAAGAGAAGTCCGAGTCCGATGTCAGAAGATGAAACAAAAGAAAATAAATAAAATGACAATAATACATAAATAACAGCAGACTACTAGCAGTTAACTGACATGCCAGCTCCGGATCTCAATTAAACTGATAAAAAGATTATGTTTTCATCATATGAATATCAGGCATTAATGATATGTGTCGTAATGACCATTAGAGGGGTTACGGAGGACCTAATGTCCAAAATACGCGTGAAAATTAAGAAATAGCTAATCTTGAATAAGGAAATGGATATTTTGAATAATGGAATGGACTGGTGCGACCGTTTAGTCCCTACTTATAGATATACATTATACTTCTTTCGAAAGCTTATTAAGAGATGAACAAAAGGTATATAGTCGATGTTTTCAGCAACGCATATTAGAGGAGTAACGAAGGAACTAAACATCGGAATACGCTTGAACATGAAGAAATAGCTTATTTTGAATAACGGAATGGAATGTTGCAAGCCGTTAGCCCCTTATCAAGGAATAATTAATACAACAAATTAAAGCTTATTGATAGAGGTATAAAATGAGTATTAATGATATGTGCCGTAATGACCATTAGAGGAGTTACGGAGGACCTAATGTCAAAAATACGCGTGCAAATTAGGAAATTGCCAATCTTGAATTATGAAATGGATATTTTGAATAATGGAATGGACTTTGCGAGACTTTAGTCCCTAATCATAAATATACATTATAATATATTCGAAAGCTTATTTAGAGATGAACAAAAGGTATATAGTCGATATGTTCAGCAACGAATATTAGAGGAGTAACGAAGGAATTAAACATCAAAATACGTTTGAACATTAAGAAATAGCTTATTTTGAATAACGGAATGGACTGCTGTAAGCCGTTAGCCCCTTATTTTGGCAAAATTAATACACGGAATTGAAGCCTATTGATAGAGGAATAAATTTAGTTTAAATAATATGTGCCGTACTGACCATTAGAGTGGTTACGGAGTACCTAAATGCCAAAATAGTCGTAAAAAATGTAGAAATCGCCAATTTTGAATAATGAAATGGATATTTTGAATAATGGAATGGACTGTTGCGAGACTTTAGCCCCTAATTATAGAAATACCTTCAACCACAATCGAAAGCTTATTAAGAGAGAAACAAAATATATATAGTTGATAAGTTCCGCAACGCATATTAGAAGAGTAACGAAGGACCTAAACATCGAAATACGCTTGAACATGAAAAAATAGTTTATTTTGATATAATGGAAAGGACTGCTGCAAGTCATTAGCCCTTAATCAAGGCAAAATTTATACACCAAATTAAAGCTTATTGGTAGAGGAATAAGCGGAGTATAAACGATATGTGCGACAATGGCCATAAGAAAATCAAGAAATAGCCAATCTTGAATATGAAATGGATATTGATTTATGGGATGGACTGCTGCCACCAATTAGCCTTAAGTATAGATATACCTTATACCTCATTCGAAAGCTTATTAAGAGAGGAAAGAAAGATATATAGTCGATATGTTCTGCAACACATATTAGAGGTGTAACGAAGGATCTCAACATCGAAATACGCTTGAACATTAAGAAATAGATTATTTTGAATAATGAAATGGATTGCTGCAAGCCCTCAGACTGTAATCAATGCAGCAAGTATACACCAAATTAAAGCTTATTGATAAAACATATAACTGATTATAAATGATATGTTCTGCAACGCATATTAGAGGAGTAACGAAGGAACTAAACATCGGAATACGCTTGAACATGAAGAAATAGCTTATTTTGAATAACGGAATGGACTGCTGCAAGCCGTTAGCCCCTTATCAAGGAAAAATTAATGCAACAAATTAAAGCTTTTTGATAGAGGAATAACATGAGTATCAATGATATGTGCCGTAATGACCATTAGAGGGATTACGGAGGACCTAATGTCCAAAATACGCGTGAAAATTAAGAAATAGCCAATCTTGAATTATGAAATGGATATTTTGAATAATGGAATGGACTGTTGCGAGACTTTGGTCCCTAATCATAGATATACATTATACTCCATTCGAAAACCTATTAAGAGATGAACAAAAGGTATATAGTCGATATTTTCAGCAACGCATATTAGAGGAGTAACGAAGGAATTAAACAGCGAAATACGCTTGAACATTAAAAAATAGCTTATTTTGAATAACGGAATGGACTGCTGAAAGCCGTTTGCCCCTAATTTCGGCAAAATTGATACACGGAATTAAAGCTTATTGATAGAGGAATTAATTTAGTTTAAACTGTATGTGCCGTACTGACAATTAGAGTGGTTACGGAGTACCTAAATGCCAAAATACGCGTGAAAATGTAGAAATCGCCAATTTTGAATAATGAAATGGATATTTTGAATAATGGAATGGACTGTTGCGAGACTTTAGCCCCTAATTATAGAAATACCTTCAACCACAATCGAAAGCTTATTAAGAGAGAAACAAAATATATATAGTTGATAAGTTCCGCAACGCATATTAGAAGAGTAACGAAGGACCTAAACATCGAAATACGCTTGAACATGAAAAAATAGTTTATTTTGATATAATGGAAAGGACTGCTGCAAGTCATTAGCCCTTAATCAAGGCAAAATTTATACACCAAATTAAAGCTTATTGGTAGAAGAATAAGCGGAGTATAAACGATATGTGCGACAATGGCCATAAGAAAATCAAGAAATAGCCAATCTTGAATATGAAATGGATATTGATTTATGGGATGGACTGCTGCCACCAATTAGCCTGAAGTATAGATATACCTTATACCTCATTCGAAAGCTTATTAAGAGAGGAAAGAAAGATATATAGTCGATATGTTCTGCAACACATATTAGATGTGTAACGAAGGATCTCAACATCGAAATACGCTTGAACATTAAGAAATAGATTATTTTGAATAATGAAATGGATTGCTGCAAGCCCTCAGACTGTAATCAATGCAGCAAGTATACACCAAATTAAAGCTTATTGATAAAACAATTAACTGATTATAAACGATATGTTCTGCAACGCATATTAGAGGAGTAACGAAGGAACTAAACATCGGAATACGCTTGAACATGAAGAAATAGCTTATTTTGAATAACGGAATGGACTGCTGCAAGCCGTTAGCCCCTTATCAAGGAAAAATTAATGCAACAAATTAAAGCTTTTTGATAGAGGAATAACATGAGTATCAATGATATGTGCCGTAATGACCATTAGAGGGGTTACGGAGGACCTAATGTCCAAAATACGCGTGAAAATTAAGAAATAGCCAATCTTGAATTATGAAATGGATATTTTGAATAATGGAATGGACTGTTGCGAGACTTTGGTCCCTAATCATAGATATACATTATACTCCATTCGAAAACCTATTAAGAGATGAACAAAAGGTATATAGTCGATATTTTCAGCAACGCATATTAGAGGAGTAACGAAGGAATTAAACAGCGAAATACGCTTGAACATTAAAAAATAGCTTATTTTGAATAACGGAATGGACTGCTGAAAGCCGTTTGCCCCTAATTTCGGCAAAATTGATACACGGAATTAAAGCTTATTGATAGAGGAATTAATTTAGTTTAAACTGTATGTGCCGTACTGACAATTAGAGTGGTTACGGAGTACCTAAATGACAAAATACGCGTGAAAATGTAGAAATCGCCAATTTGAATAATGAAATGGATATTTTGAATTATGGAATGGACTGTTGCAAGACTTTAGTCCCTAATTATAGAAATACCTTCAACCACATTCGAAAGCTTATAAAGAGAGAAACAAAATATATACAGTTGACGAGTTCCGCAACGCATATTAGAAGAGTAACGAAGGACCTAAACATCGAAATACGCTTGAACGTAAAAAAAATTAGCTTTTTTTGAATAACGGAATGGACTGTTGCAAGCCGTTAGCCTATAATCAAGGCAAAAGAAATACACCAAATGAGAACTTATTGGTAATGGAATAAACTGAGTATAAACTATATGTGCAGCATTGACTATTAAAGGAGTTGTGGGGGACCTAAATGCTAAAATACGCCTGAAAATTAAGACAAATAAGAAATTTTAAATAACAAAATGAATGATTGCAATAATGGAACGGACTGGTGCGATCTTTTAGCTCTAATTATAGATATACATTATATCTCATTCGAAAGCTTTTTAGCAGAGGAACAAAAGGTATACAGTCGATATATTCCGTATCGCATATTCGAGGAATAAAGAAGGAACTTTACCTCGAAATACGCTTGAACATTGAGAAATAGCTTATTTAGAATAACGGAATAGATTGCTATAAGTCGTCAGAGCCTATTCAAGGCAAAAAAAAATACCCCAAATTAAAGATAATTGATAATTGAATACACTGAGAATAAACGATATGTGCAGCAATGACCATTACAGGGGTTATGGAGGACCTAAATGCCAAAATATGCTTGAAAACTAAGAATTAGCGAATTTTGTATAATGAATGGATATTTTAAATAATGAAATACACTGCTGCGACCATTTAGTACCTTATGATAGATATACCTTATTTCTCATTCGAAAGCTTATTAAGAGAGGAAAAAAATATATATAGTGGATATGTTCTGCAACGTATATAAGAGGAATAACGAAGAACCTTAAAACGGCAAAATACGTTTGAACATTAAGAAATAGCTTATTTTGAATAATGGAATAGACTACTGCAAGCCGTTAGCCCCTTATCAAGGCAAAGTTAATACACCAAATTAAAGCTTATTGATAGAGGAATAAATTTAGTTTAAACAATATGTGCTGTAATGACCATTAGAGAGGTTACGGAGGACCTAATTTCAAAAATACGCGTTAAAATTAAGAAATAGCCAATCTTGATTAACAAAATGGATATTTTGAATAATGGAATGGACTGGTGCAACCCTTTAGTCCCTTATTATAGATATACATTATACTTTATTCAAAAGCTTATGAAGAGATGAAAAAAAATATATAGTAGATATGTTCAGTAACGCATATTAGAGGAGTAACGAAGGAATTAAACATCGAAATACGCTTGAACATTAAGAAATAGCTTATTTTGAATAACGGAATGAACTGCTGCAAGCCGTTAGTCCCTAATGTAGGCAAAACTAATACACTAAATTAAAGCTTATTGATAGATGAATAATTTTAGTTGAAACGATATTTGCCGTATTGACCATAAGGGGTTACGGAGTACCTAAATGCCAAAATACGCGTGAAAATTTAGAAATAGCCAATTTTGAATAATAAAATGAATATTTTGAATAATGGAATGGACTGTTGCGAGACTTTAGCCCCTAATTATAGAGATACCTTCAACCTCATTCGAAAGCTGATTAAGAGAGAAACAAAATATATATAGTTGATAAGTTCCGCAACGCATTTTAGAAGAGTAACGAAGGACCTAAACATCGAAATACACTTGATTTATGGAATGGACTGCTGCCACCATTTAGCCCCTAATTATTGATATCCCTTATACCTCATTTGAAAGCTTATTAAGAGAGGAAAACAAGATAAATAGTCGATATGTTAAGCAACACATATTAGAGGAGTAATGAAGGATCTAAACATCGAAATACGCTCGAACATTAAGAAATAGCTTATTTTAAAAAATGAAATGGACTGATGCAAGGCCTAGGCCTTTAATCAAGGCAAAATGTATACAAATTAAAGCTTATTGATAGAGGAATAAACTGAGGATAAACGATATGTTCTGCAACGCATATTAGAGGAGTACAGAAGGAACAAAACATCAAATACGTTTGAACATTAAGAAATAGCTTATTTTGAATAACGGAATGGATTGTTGCAAGCCGTTTGTCCCTAATCAAGACAAAATTAATACACCAAATGAGAGCTTATTGGTAATGGAATAAACTGAGTATAAACGATATGTGCAGCATTGACTATTAGAGGGGTTACGGAGGACATAAATGCCAAAATACGCGTGAAAATTAAGAAAAATAAGAAATTTTGAATAATGAAATGAATAATTTGAAAAATGGAATGAACTGCTGCGACCTTTTAGCTCTAATTATAGATATACCCTATATCTCATTCGAAAGCTTTTTAACAGAGGAACAAAAGGTATACAGTCGATATAGTCCGCAACGCATATAAGAGGAATCCTGAAATTACTCCCAACACTTGAAACTTTAGTTATAAAATCAAAATCATTGTCTCTAATTTCACAAAATCGACATCGTTGAAACACGGACCGCGAAGAGGACCCCAAAATGAACTGGTTTGGAAACAGAAATGTTCATATTACTGCTTGCTCAACGTGGAATTGGGGTAACAGGACAAGTACAAAAAAGCAAACATTTATTTGTATGTACCTGTTATTTATACAATAGTTGGCTAATTGCAAGATTCATTTTTATACCCCACGCAACGAAGTTGCGGAGGGTATAATGTTTTTGACCCGTCCGTCCGTCCGTCAGTCCATCAGTCCGTCCGTCAGTCCTGTTTCTTGTCATCGCAACTCCTCTCAAACCAAACAACAGAATGTCATGAAACCTTTTTAGATGAAAAGGACATATTATGTAGTTGTGCATATCGTCAGGAAATTACGATTCAACTTTTTTCTAGGAGTTACGCCCCTTTGAACTTATTTGCTTCAATGTACTACTGCAACAGTTTGTCATCGCAACTCCTCTAAAACTACACTACAGAATTTCATGAAACCTTTTTAGATAATAAGGACATACTATAAGATGTGCATATCGTCAGGAAATTACGATTCAATTTTTTTCTAGGAGTTACGCCCCTTTGAACTTATTTACTTAAATGTACTACTGCAACAGTTTGTCATCGCAATTCCTCTGAAACTACACAACAGAATTTCATGAAACCTTTTTAGATAATAAGTACATACTATGTAGATGTGCATATCGACAGGAAATTGTGATTCAATTTTTTTTATAGGAGTTAGGCCTCTTTGAATTTTTTTGCTTTAAGGTACTACTTCAACAATTTGTCATCTCAACTCCTTTGAAACCACACAACAAAATTTCATGAAACTTTGTAGATAATAAGGAAATACTACGTAGATGTGCATATTGACAGGAAATTACGATTCATTTTTTTTCTAGGAGTTAGGCCCCTTTGAACTTATTTGTTTCAATGTACTTCTGCAACAGTTTGTCATCTCAACTCCTCTGAAACCACACAACAGTATTTCATGAAATTTTGTAGATAATAAGGACATACTACATTGTGACACAACAGCCGACAGTTTATTTTTGTGTTGATTTAGATGTAAATGTGAAAATAAAAGAAGATAAAAGATAGACGTTTTGCTATATAATATTTTGATATGAGCGTCACTGATGAGTCTTATGTAGACGAAACGCGCGTCTGGCGTACAAAATTATAATCCTGGTACCTTTGATAACTATTGCTACATTTTTGTTGATAAACAAACGCCACTCCGTCAATCACGCTCGTCGTTGGGAGATGTCCGACGTGGAGCGATTTTGCTTTTTATAATTATTTTCTCATCCGTTAATTCACTGACCAATTCAGATTCACAGTCACTGTCATATGACGATTCCGTAGTTGAATCGGGAATGTCATTGTAAACACGAGTTATCGGACTAAACTGGTCACCCGCTGATTGATACTTCGGCACACGATAACAGTGAAACAACAGCAGGGGTCCAGTTTATTCTCGGACTTTATCGTTGCTAAATAACTAACGGAAGTCTTCGGGAGCATTCGAATCAAATATATAGGGCCTCTAATGGGAATCCAGAAATCGAAATCCATTGACCTTGTTGTGTTGCACGACTTCTTAATCCGGTGAAAGGCTTTCAAACTATTATTTAATTAAACAGTTTAGCTACAGAATGGCAGTTTCGATTTTGTGGCCGTAATTATTTGAGTAAGGTTCATTTAATTGATCTGAGGGAAAGTTCCTTTCTTGTCATTATCGGCGATGGGGGTAACTGACCAGTTTAACGTTTCTTTACGAAAAAATCACTTTATACATGCACACAGACATGCTAATTAGTTTGTAATAACAACTCACAAGTTCATTAAACCTCAAATACCTTCGGGGATACTCTGCCACCCTGTGTTTGTTTAATTAAATCATGCAAATAATTAATTATATTTTATTGTTTTGATTGGTATTGATCGATTTTGACAGGTAATTTTTAGATACAAATTTACTAACGAGCCTTCAAAAAAGCGTTCGGAATTCGGTGTTGACAGGGTTCGGTTTTTTCAGGTTAGATTAACGTTAATTAATAGGGAAATTGTGTGGGAAAATTGTTCGGTTTAAACTGAAATTCGGTTTTATCAGGGTTCGGTTTACCCAGGTTTCACTGTATGTAGATGTGCATATTGACAGGAAATTATTAGTCATTATTTTTTCTTATACAATTTTTTTTTCTTACACTTATTCAATTTCTCCAGTGACAATGTGAGGACGTGGGGTATATGAGCGTGCTCACTAAGGTTCTTTAATTTTATATGCTAAGACTTCATAAAGTTATCCTTAAAGTGAAAATGTCCTTAAGACCTTAGTAGTACTCCTAAAGTTGGGACCACCATTAGGACATCTCTTAAAATAAGATCGTTTCAATAACATGGATAAGAGCAAAAAAATCTCCTACGATGGTCTTGGGACATGTCTTAGTCCTAAGACACCTTCGATGACACGACCCCAGGTCACTACAATTTAATTTATTTATCTACAATGTACGCTTGCGTTAAACAATGGAAATTAACACTGTATATTATAATTCTGTTGACTGGTAAAAAAGAATTTTACAAGCCTGTCGAAAGAAATTGTACAGGCCAATTCCGTAGAAATTATTGTATGGCGTGAAGATTGTATGTTTTTCTTGTATATGTTTCGACATTTTACAGATCGTTTTCAAAACTCCATTTCATTACTCTGTAATATTTTCCACTGAACATACACAAAACACTTTTAAGGATAATTATATAAAAACCGCGCCCAATAGTCAATAGTGTCCTGGTTTTGATTCCAAAATATGTAGTCATACTTGAATGCAAATGTTTTAGCTCACCTGACACCAGGGCTAGGTGAATAATTCTCATCATTTGTCGTGCGTTAACTTTTACAAACATAAAAAAGAAAATGTGGTATGATTGCCATGCAATGAGACAACTCTCCACAAGAAACCAAAATGACACTGAAATTAACAACTTTAGGTCACCGTACGGCCTTCAACAATTAGCAAAGCCCATAACGCATAGTCAGCTAAGAAAGGCACCAAAATGACAATGTAAAAAAATGAAACACTTAAACAAAAGACACCGGTACGTCTAAACACCGCTCAGGACGTCCTGAGTGCACGCAGGACATACAAACTGCACTCAGGACATGAAATATATGTTTTAGTGTGTTGTGAAGGTATGCATTCGATAGATAATATAACTCTTCATCTAATAATTTTTGTTTTGATAAAATCATTTTAACATTTTAACATTTAAGGAGTTATCGAAGTTTTCATCGGCCGTTTTTGTGAAATATGTCAGGCATGACCTAGGATTATATATATTGAATACCAATTATCAGGTTTATTTTGCCTAGCCAGTCAAGGTCGTTAAAAACTTCCATTTGTTGTTGTTTATTAGGTCATTTGGTCTTTAATAGTTAGAAGTTATTAGTGATGGTACTAACCGCATACAAGTAAGCTTGGCAAACAAACAAAATAAGATGTCTTTTGAAATATCAAAAAACAATGAAGATATATTGTTTTAGAAAAAACCCGCTAAATAAACATTTTTCTTTTTGTTTGTAATAATTGAAGACAGTCGAGAAATATGAGAAATCTACATATATAGTTTGGAAATTTTAATTCAATAGACCACATTCGAGTTCATCCGTCACCGGAAAAAAACTCGTCAATTATACGCGCCTTTATGACGTCATTTACCAGATAGAGGGGATCGCCTGTATCCCTGCACTATTAACGTTCATCAAGCGTCTTAGTGATCGTCATTATGCAGGATAAACTAGAAATAATGCTTGTTATATAGGTACTTAATGACAATTCCGAATGACAGTAGTGCTGATTGTCAATTTTGAGAATTCAATTTGCCGAATAATTCGTACAATATAGAAGTATAGTTTTCCAACCACTCGTTCAATATTGGAATGGAAGTGACGACGCCCCTAAACGCACAAATGACGTTCACTAAAACTAGAGTTTTTGACGGAAATGCATCGAACTCGAAAGTTGTCTATTCATTTAATTTCATTAACTTAATAGAAACAAAACATATCGTTATTTAATATTTTATTTGTATTGATTTTCGTACACTATATTTTATTTCAATTTCGTGCGATGAAAATTTTAGTTTTATTCTTGCTTCAAAATTAGGAATTTTTATTATTAGATGTATTAACGACTAACTTCTTTCGATGACAGAAACCAACCCGCGTCAGCATACACTCCAAAATTCATTTTTGATGGGGGAGTGTTATGACGACAAACGCTCGAGAGCTGTAACCGAGGTGTTGAATAATGGACATTCATTTAACTGTCTCACGACTTTGGTACTGATTATGCTACCTGTCATCGTTATTACTACGTCAGAAACTCGTAGACTAGTACGCCATCATCGTTGTTAGCGGGCTATCAAGCTAACCAACCTGGGCCTGAAAGTAGCCGTTGTGAAGTACAAAAGAAACATCAAAAGAGTAAACAAACCAAAAATAACTCAGCATAACCAAGATGGCCGCGCACCAAAATAGCGGCCTTCAACCTGTTGCTGATTACCAAGGATTTGTATAGTAAGTCTTACTATACAAATCCTTGTGATATCAACTGCAGAAAATATCTAAAGCTCACCAATTGCACGCGGGATGTATATCCAGTCAATGTCAATTAAACACTTCCATCATCATCATGTTAAAGCACGTACAACAAGATCAAAGCCACAAACATGATAAGCAGAAAAAAAGCATTATTATAGTCCATTTGCCAATTCCCGACCCTGTAATTAGATACCTTTTTTTAGTTGTCTCCATTATGAGGGACATTCATTTTTTTTTATTACAATGGAGAGCTAGCAGGAACAGCAAATTTACCTGTGCGTAATCTTAGATTTTGAAATCTTTTAATTACATTAATTTGTTGTTTAGATACATACTTACGACATCAGAAATTATTGTTAAAAACTTCCAAGTGCTCCACGAAACCTCTTTCTAAATTATTAACATCTATTTTATCAGCAATCAAAGATGGGCTTCAAAGTTATTGTGAAACTGCCTATTCTAGAGGTGGCGTGAATCAGATGTGGATACTTAAAAATTCCAAAGATCTTTTAGAGTACATACAATCTAACTCTCTTTCATCTTGTAACAGTGTTAAAACATTTGACTTTTCTACTTTTTACACAAGTATTCGACATTCCAAACTAAAAGACGAAAGAGTTGGTATTACTTTGCTTCATAAAAAAAATGGCCAACGTAGATACAAGTATCTTGTCTTAGGGAGGGATAAATCATACTTTGTAAAGAATCACTCTGATTCAGACAAAAATTTTTCTGAAACCGATATTATCAAGATGCTTGATTTCTTGATTGACAACATATTTGTAACGTTTGGAGGACGTGTTTTTCAACAGACTGTCTGCATCCCAATGGGAACAAACTGTGTCCCTCTACTTGCCGACTTGTTTCTTTATTATTATGAAGCTGACTTCATGCAGGAACTTCTTAGGAAGAAAGATAAGAAGTTAGCAATATCCTTTAACTCTACTTTCCGCTATATAGATGACGTTCTTTCACTAAACAATTCAAAATTTGGTGACTATGTGGAACGCATCTATCCCATCGAATTGGAGATAAAGGATACTACAGATACAGTTAAGTCGGCTTCATATCTTGACTTACATTTAGAAATTGAAAATGAGTGTCGGTTGAAAACAAAACTTTACGACAAAAGAGATGATTTCAGCTTTCCAATTGTGAACTTTCCATTTCTAAGTAGCAACATTCCAGCAGCACCTGCATACGGGGTATATATCTCCCAATTGAAACGATATTCCCGTGCTTGCATTTCCTATCATGATTTTCTTGATAGAGGGTTACTGCTCACAAGGAAGCTATTAAACCAAGAGTTCCAAATGGTGAAGTTGAAATCATCCCTTCGTAAATTTTACGGACGCCATCACGAGTTGGTTGACCGTTATGGAATAACCCTTTCATGAATGTGACCTACCGAATTAGACTATTTACCGGATTTGTAATCACATAAGCAACACAACGGGTGCCACATGTGGAGCAGGATCTGCTTACCCTTCCGGAGCACCTGAGATCACCCCTAGTTTTTGGTGGGGTTCGTGTTGTTTATTCTTTAGTTTTCCATGTTGTGTCATGTGTACTATTGTTTTTCTGTTTGTCTTTTTCATTTTTAGCCATGGCGTTGTCAGTTTGTTTTAGATTTATGAGTTTGACTGTCCCTTTGGTATCTTTCGTCCCTCTTGTTGTTTAGATAAATACTTACGACATCAGAAATTATTTTTCATACAAAATTAGTTTAACCGCCGATACATCATTTTCAATCCATCATACTTTGCATTGGCAAAAGCCAAATTGTCCGGTATGGAACCAGTCTCAGATTAACAAAGGGAAGTAATTTGTTTAAAAAGTTTGTAATAACAGAATCAAATCGGACCAAACATTTTGCCTTATTTTGCATTAGAAATGCACAGAAGACTAAGTTGATGATATACATGCATTGGTTTAAGAATGGGATAAACATTACTTTTAACGAGTGACTCACTTTAAATATTGGTTTTATCGTGCAAAAAACCAAAAAAGAAGACAATTTTCATTCCAAATGTAATTAAGATTAATTGTATCGATGTATACCACCAGGACCAGTGCATCTATCCATTTTCAATGATTTTAATATGAGGAATCTGCTCTAATTTCTGCATGATGACATTTTCAACCTTTCAACCAACTGTGAAGTGCTGCAATATATTTTTAAGCAGCACATAAACAGTTATTAGAGAGGTACTTTCAGCTGAAACGAGAAAATATATTAGTTTTGAAAAAACACTTTATACACTAAATAAAACATTTCAGTATCTCTTTTTATAATTTTTTTGAATTTTTTTGAATTTTACATTTGTTAGAGATACATGAAGTACCGGTACCTTATCCCGGTCTCGTGTTTCTTGTTTGTACACCTGATTTCTCTCACAGTCTATGACAAAATAAACAGGGACTAAATTTAAAGTCAGTCCGGAGATTTAAAAAAAAAATATGTGTTCCAGGGTTCACGTTCCCCTTTTCTTGCCCACTCTTCATGTTCTTTGTATGTACTTCATGTTCAGGTAAATGAAATGTGAGTTGAATATCAACTAAGGTGTGATCAAGTATAAAAAATCAAATGACACTCTCTCTAAAAGAACAGATATTATGAAACCATATAACATTTTAGTTCCAGGAAAATATCTTAAGAAGGTGGAAATAAAATTATGTTATGTTTGTTCCAAAGAACTTATTACCATTCAAAGACTTGTTCCAGGGGGAACAAGTATTATGGGAACAACAATCATGTTCACACCACTATGAGAATAAAAAGTTTTCTGGCTTTTGGCTTCAGTTGGAAAAGTTTTAAGATCTGTCATACACTAGATGTGTAAAAGTTAAATGCATTTTGTGTTTCAGAAAGATAATTTCTACAGAGGCGGATTCAGCCATATACATTATTAGATAAAGAACTTGTGTTATGATGAATCTTGAAAAATAAGTGATGAAAACTGCATTAATATGACCTCAATTGGAGATATAACCCAGAGCCCAGAGGTGGATTTAAGGGGGAGCAGGGTGTTATTTCTGAACAATTGGTGGAATATAAAGGGAACACAGACGGATCAACCCATTTTAAAAAGGGGTTCCTAACCCGGGACAAAAAGGGGGGATTATATAGGGAACACAAAATTTTACCGCTTTTGAATCCGCCACTGTGGAATCACTGAAGAATGACTAGAGAGGGCCCCTACTTTATAAAAATTTCTAGATCCGCCAGGGTCTGTGATAAATTTAAATCTAAATAAGCTATTGTTATTTATTACATTAAGTAGGTCAACAGCTCATCTAGCTAATAAATATATTGTTGTGCCTTTTTATGTATATGGCTCGTTGTAGATTAACATCTAAGAAATAGTTAAATTCATGTTTATGATTTGTGTCATTATTGTTTCATTATTGTAACAATTATAAAAATCATTGTAATAACGTATTTAAGCACGTGAGATTCATTGCTATAAAAAAAAACAGCTTACGCCCGACGTCTTGTGTGGAAGTTTTATGCAATAATCATAATTAGTTTCTGAGGAAGTTTTAAGCAATAACCATTTATTGTTTTTAAGACACGGCGGGACATGTGAACCCCCCCCCCCCTTTCCCACCCTGTTTTATTTTACAAATATCACTAAAATAAAATTTTGAATCAAACCAAAAAGTATACAGATCTTTAAATTAGTATAACAAAGAAGTGTGTACAGTTTCAAGCAATATCCATAAATTGTTTTTGAGCTACGGCGCGACATGTAAAAAAAACCCTCCCCTTTTTAACAAATACTCAATAACTCAAAAATAAAATTTTGAGTCATCACCAAAAAGTATACAGATCTTTAGATTAATATAACAAAGAAGTGTGTAAAGTTTTAAGCAATAATCATAAATCGTTTTTGAGATACGGCGCGACATGTAAAAAAACCCTCCCCCTTTTAACAAAATACTCAAAAACTCAAAAAGGAAATTTTGAATCATCACCAAAAAGTATACAGATATTAAGATTAATATAACTAAGAAGTGTGTAAAGTTTTAAGCAATAATCAAGAAACGTTTTTGAGATACGGTGCGACATGTGAAAAAAAGCACACCCCTGTTTTAGTTACAAAGTGCCGTAACTCAAAAAGTTTAAATCTTATTTTCACCAAAAAGTATACAGATCATTTGACCATCATAAGAAACAACTATATTAAGTTTCATGAAATTTGGATAAGTCGTTCTCAAGTTACGGTGCGACATGTTTACGCCGGACAGACGGACAGACGGACGGACAGACGGACGGACACCAGACATTTGTATACCATAATACGTCCCGTCAAAATTTTGACGGGCGTATAAAAAAACCTTTTAACGAGGCGTATATCGGTTTATTAAATATATCTTTTTAAACTAAGAAAGTTGGTTTTACTTAATTTAAACAAAACATTAAGGTATCTTACACTTTATCTATTTCATAAATAAAAAGCAATATATATATAATTATATATCGTTACAGTTTATGTATAGAGGGGAAATGCATACTTAAACCCGTGCCTACTTTGGTGTTTGTACACCTGATTTCTCTAATATGACCTCAATTGGAGATATAACCCAGAGCCCAGAGGTAGATTTAAGGGGGTGCAGGGAACTATTTCTGAAAAATTGGTTGAATATAAAGGGAACACAGGCGGATCAAGCCATTTTAAAAAGGGGTTCCTAACCCAGGACAAAAAAAGGGGGATTATATAGGGAACACACAATCTTACCGCTTTTGAATCCGCCACTGTGGAATCACTGAATAATGACTAGAGAGGGCCCCTACTTTATGTAAATTTCTAGATCCGCCAGGGTCTGTGATAAATTTAAATCTAAATAAGCTATTGTTATTTATTACGTTAAGTAGGTCAACAGCTCATCTAGCTAATAAATATATTGTTGTGCCTTTTTATGTATATGGCTCTGATCTGGTTGTAGATTAACATCTAAGAAATAGTTAAATTCATGTTTATGATTTGTGTCATTATTGTTTCATTATTGTAACAACTATAAAAATCATTGTAATAACGTATTTAATCACGTGAGATTCATTGCTATAAAAAAAAACTTTTAACGAGGCGTATATCGGTTTATTAAATATATCTTTTTAAACTAAGAAAGTTGGTTTTACTTAATTTAAACAAAAAATTAAGGTATCTTACACTTTATCTATTTCATAAATAAAAAGCAATACATATATAAAAATATATCGTTACAGTTTATGTATAGAGGGAAATGCATACTTAAACCCCGTGCCTACTTTGGTGTTTGTACACCTGATTTCTCTAATATGACCTCAATTGGAGATATAACCCAGAGCCCAGAGGTAGATTTAAGGGGGCGCAGGGTTCTATTTCTGAAAAGTGGTTAAATATTAAGGGAACACAGGCGGATCAAACCATTTTTAAAAGGGGTTCCCAACCCAGGACAAAAAAGGGGGGATTATATAGGGAACACAAAATCTTACCGCTTTTGAATCCGCCACTTTGGAATCATTGAAAGTTGACTAGAGAGGGCCCCTACTTTATGAAAATTTCTAGATCCGCCAGGGTCTGTGATAAATTTAAATGTAAATAAGCTATTGTTATTTATTACGTTAAGTAGGTCAAGAGCTCATCTAGCCAAAAATAACAACTAAATGCATTTAATACCTATCTATTATATCTATTATACTGACATTAAACAAATAATACAAATAAAATCATATTTGGAATGTTCATACCTTGATAAACTCGTAATATAGTGTAAATCTCAAAATATATAACTTCCATTTTCTACAGACTGTACATGATATCAAATGTCCTTCACATTACATGTGACGTATTTAATCACGTGAGATTCATTGCTAGAAAAGAAAACCCTTTTAACGAGGCGTATATATCGGTTTATTAAATATATCTTTTTAACTAAGAAAGTTGGCTTTATATAATTTAACCAAAAATTAAGGTATTTTACACTTTATCTATTTCATAAATAAAAAGCAATATATATATCAGTTTAAATGAGAAATATATGATTAAAGACCGTGCACTCTTAAGTTATATGTTTGAAGCAAGCGCATAGGTCATCATATATACATCTTGAAATTTCGAAGTGTCGGCATTTCACGAAAATAAACGCAATTGAGCTAATTTTTGGTGCATGTGGAAGATAATGTAAAAGCCTTTAATAATAATACCGTAATTCAATGAACAAATACGTTTTTCATAGAGAAATATATCGCTACAGTTTAAGTATGCAGGGAAATGCATAGTTAAACCCCGTGCCTACTTTGGTGGTCATTTTTACGCACGAAATGCTGACTTTTACGCCAATAATTGATATATATATATATATATATATATATATATATATATATATATATATATATATTGAAAAAAGAAAATAAAGACGAAAATAACCTACAAAATAAATCCAACAAAATCTACAAGATAGAGATTACGAAGCAAAGATTACAAATGTGAATAAACTATAAAAAGATGACATGTGTTATGATTGCAAATACGAAAAACTTTCAACAAGAGACCAAATGATATAGAAACGAGCAACTATATGTCATTGTACGGCCTTCAACAATGAGCAAAGCCGCATACCGAATACTCACCTATGAAAGGGTCCCTAATTGCCTAATTAATCATGTTAATGTACAAAACAATGAACGAAAAACAAATATATAACACAGGAACAAACGACATTATGAAACTGAATTATAGGCTACTGACTTGTGACAGGCATTTACATTGTACATACAGAATGTGGCGGGGTTAGAAATGTTAACAAGATTCCGACCCTCCCTCTTAACAGTGGTGTAAGTTAGTGTTTTCCAAATAAATATTAGTAATCCCTATGCCTCATTTTTTTTTTACATTGGACATGAAATGGTAATCATACAGAGTTGTCTCGCTTTTCCTACATCTGTATATATTATAAAGCTTTTATAAGAAACAAGACCATTAACCTAAATAAAAACAGGAATGATTTCAAATTAAGTAACAATTGACCACATAAATGTAGGTATGATATTGAAATCCAAGCAGAGGAGAGAATCATACTTTGGTTTGAAGACCTCGTGTTTTACCAAAGGCCAAATGCTAAGCAATTGTAGGAGTAAATGAAGATCCATCCCTACCTTATTTATCAATGCCTAAAATCATTAATGTCGTTCGTTTTTATGCAGTTGTTACACTACGGTCGAATGGTAAGGACAGGTGGGCGTTTACAAATAAATTAAACCGCGCCAAGTTCTTCGTGTCTGTCCTAAGTCATAAATGAGTCTATAAGTAAGTTTCTGTTGTTGGTTGCTATCTGATTTGATTTTCGTTTGTTGTGTTTGCATTAACCAAGACGTTGTCATGGCAGTGCCTTAAATTGTATTAGTTTCATCCTTTAGTTTCTGGTGGATAGTTGTTTCATTGGCAGTCATACCACATCTATATGTTACCAATTTGTTAAGATTTAGATAAAAACGTTGTGTAGTGAAAGGAAACGTTTGCTATTCAGATAGATGCCTTTTTTTCTTCCATTGGTCTAATTTCTGGAGGGGTATTTTATTAACAGTATATAAAAGATTATTAAAATTCGTTTACACATGATTACTCTAATCTGACGTCATCTAAATAAAAAAAAATATATGATTGTTTGATTGATTGATGCTTTACGCAGCTTTCAACACTAGTGTGCTATTTTTTGGCGGTCAGTTTTTATTGGTGCATGGCTGAGGCTGGATTACTCTGAGAAACCACCGACTATCGTTGGTATTGGTAAAGCATCAATCCTAGTAAATTTATATTGGATTCGAGAGCACCTACCTTGTGCGGGATATTTCATCTATTCTTTATTTCACGGTTGTTATTGCGTTTGGCAGGCGGCTTACTTATGTAGTAATTGCGCCTTAAATTCATATAGCATCAATATTATGTATATATGTCCATTCCTTCATTTTTTTTATAAACTTTTGGCGAGTAAATTATATGAAACTGTGACGAACAGGGGGTTGACTGTGAGGGAAACACAGGGAAAAGGTATTAGCTAGGAAAATGAAGGGAAAAAAGCAATTAAAAATAATTAAAAAAATGATAGATCCTTATGAAATTTAATTTATTAACTGATAAGTATTAAAACATTGTTTTAGAAACTTTATCTGATTGTTCACCTATGTGCGGCGTCTATGATATACTTGCAATAGAGTATATTAAGGAGGCTCGCGGGTATCAGGTTTTCAGAAAAAAATGAAACATTTATTTTTCATAACAAATTTTATTAATTACCTTTAGTAGTTGTTACTTTATCACATGGTACAAAAATCATTCCAAAAAATTAATTCGTGTTGGCCCCACGTGACTTTTAAAATGAAGATATCATTGAAAAAAACTCCAAATTATCTCCCTTTGGTGCAAAAATGCAATATTTTGGCATTAAAATTGTAATATCTTTTTTTAACTTATAGGTGACCTATATTTTTATTGTTGTTTTCGAATAAGCTGTACATAAACTAAATAATTGTAAAATTTTAGCGATTTCTGTAATTTAGTTCTTTTTTTATTTCGATATTACCGCTATTTCTCTTATTAGCTCAACAGAAAAAAAGGACATTATCAAAAATAGTATGCTTCGTTTCTAAGGCAGATTATGAGCAACGGTGACCCCATTTTGTATTTCATTTTTCTATTAAGTATAAGATAAATATCATTTATAGAAAATATAGCGGAATCCTATATTAAATAAAAAAATAGATTTTGACCCGCGAGCCCCCTTAAGACACATATAGCACATATTTTATATTCATGAAACAAAATCCCGACACGTGCTCGTCAAACCTCAATTTAGTACTAAAGAAACATCTCTTACTGGGTCTTCTGTTCTTTATATCTCAAATAATTCAGAGGGAGGCCGAAATAAAAACCTCGGTGAAAGGTATTTTGTGTTTGTCAACGTACAGATTGAAAGAGAAAAGTAAAGAAGAAAACGTGAGATGCATTATCTCAAGAAAGGTTAGTCTATGAACAGTATGTATTAGAAAACTTAGGAGACAACTTCAATTAATTTAATTGAACGAGACGTTGTAGGTATGTGCTAAGAATAAAAACACCGTTACTGTAGATATGAGAGCATGCACGGGGTAACTCTTACCGGCTGCACACAGCACGAAAGACAATGTCGATAAATCTAATAGAAACGATCGCGAGTTGATATATGTATTGCTATTATCCAGACTTAACTAATCGATCAGATCGGTAATCGAACACTAATCGATCATATTTGATCAGTACTCGATTGATGACTTGAAGTCATCGATCAGTAATCGATCAAACTCTCTCATGAGTTTGATCGATTAGTGATTGATTAGATTACTGATCGATTTAAGACCGATTACTGATGGATTAGTGATTGATTAATGACAGATTAGTGATTTTATTATTATTGACAAAACAATGCTATTCCAGAAATAAGCCTTATGAAAGACATCATTTGTGAAATAAAAGTTCCATGAAAATATTTTCACCATTGCCAAAATTTTCTGGAATTCCTGGATTTACTCAGTAATACATGTTTATACAATATGCAGTCGTAACCAATAGAAGCGTATTTAAAAGCTTAGCCCTAACAAATTCCTGACTAAAAACTACATTTTTGTAGGTTTACCCATGTATATTAGTCCTAAAAACTATGATATGACGTCTTGAAAGGCTATTGTATTTTTTTCTTTTACGACTTTCATTGACGGAAGGGGTCAAAGCAAAATTTAAAATAGCCATCCAAGATGTCATAATTATTTGGACTACTGTTTATATAATTAGATATGACCTACAACATTATTTCCATGTGAATTTGGATCCAGCACTTACCCAACCCTTCCCGTATCATATTTTTACTTATCAAAAATGTATATCTGTCATAAAATGTTTTTTTTTTATGAAAATAAGATTAACCTAAGTATACATGTATATAACTGATGAAAGATACATTGCAATTTTTTCTAAAGACATCAGAATTTCTTTTCAGGATACATTTTTAGTAATGTAATGTTTCATTATTATATATTGTTAATGTTAATTAGGTGAAAATGTCAAAATGATAGGATCAAAAGCACAAACAGCAAATAAATAGCTGGTAAGATTGTATGGGAAAATCGATTTAGAGATAATTGATTTGACCACACTATTGGAAACATTAACAAACATCAAAAGATTCTGACATCTAATTAGTTTCAGACACTTGTGATATAAACAGGCAAGTTGAAAACTTCACCTCCATCTAAATTTCATGATTTTATCATGAAATATATAATAGAGCTTGAAATCGTGACCATGGTGACCAGCTCATCCCTACCACTCAATTCATTCAACAACACTACCTGCTAAAGTTTACTAAGGAATGCAATAATCATTCCATAAAATTTCTAGACCTTGAAATCCTCAAAGACGAACATGAAAATACTGGTAAGATATGAAATGCTATAAAAAAAAAAAATACAGAAAAATTTCAACATCTTCATAAAAACCCAAAACCAACCCATTTGGAACTTTAAATCCTATATTAAAGGCAAAGGTATTCATTTACATAGAAACACAAACCAGAAAGAAAACTCTTTATTGAAAAACCATTTTATTAACTGAAATTGGTAAAACAAATTATATTAAATTCCATGACAGAAAAGATAAAATTAAGAAAAAGGAAAAAGTTTAAAATAGATGTTATGTATCATTTACATATTATCATCCTCAAGCAGAAGAACTTCAAAAAGTATTCAGGAAATTCTGGCATCTTATTAAAACAGATTCTTCAATAAGTGCTACATTGTGTATCATATCCATTAAAACCTATCCATAGGATTCAAAAGAAATAGAACATTGGTGAATTAATGAAATGACCTATAAAATGGTTTGTATGAAGGTCACAATTCCTTCAAAATATTTCACTGTGCAGAACTAATTAATGACCATCATCATGTAAACCTCACATGTAAACTAAAATTCTTATAAGACAAAATTCTACCAGGAAACACTTAATTCAACATTTATTGAAATAGGATGAAATAGTTAGAAAATCAAAAACAGAGTTCGTGAAAAGTGGTGGTCCTCTGGATTTTACCACCAAAATTTTGCATAGGACTGACACAATTTTAGTATTTTTCAATAGAATAATTGATAATGAAGACCAGCAGATTTTCTCCAAGGACCACCTGGGGAAAAAAGATTTCATGAACTCTGCAAAAAAAAACCAAAAAATCTAAATTCAAATTTACAAATTTTACAAAATTATGAAAAAATCAATAAATTAAAAGCAGTAATAAAAAAATGACAAACAGAAGGGGTGGTCTCTGCTGAAAGTTTCCCTTTAATCACCATATTTACAGAAAAACTCTAAACATTGCTACACAGTATCAATGAAAGGCCAGAACAATGATTTGTAGTTGCACTATGCAACTACAAATCATAGGATGATATAATGTCCTTATTTATTTAAAAACAAATATGTAACACATAATAAAAAAAGACAATCACTGAATTACAGGCTCCTGACTTGTGACGGGCACATACTCAATTCTATTTAAAACATCTTTAATTTCTTATTCATATTCATTCTACTTATCTTTAGATGTGTATGCTTTCGTATGAAAATAAAACACTAACCACTATTGCCTTGCATTAGGACTATTTTAAAATTTTAGAAAAAAGGGGGGATCTTCTGTATGTAAATTCAAAAGTCAATAGAAAGTTTTCCACTGACTCTGATAACAATCTATTTATTTTTATCAGTATTTTGCAATCCTTAGTAGAGTCATAGTCCACAGCTGGTCATTTCTGGTCAGTCTTCTACATTATTGTGGAAATTAGACAATATCCTGCTGTGAAGACAAACAAGTGTGTTTGAATAAATGATGTATCAATTTTCTGTTAATTGGTAAATGTTCTGGCTATTTAGTTGTGACCTAAATTCTGGCATTAGTTAATAATGTTATAGGACAAACCCTAAATTTCATCATAAAGTTAAGGATATATCAAATTGCACAATTTATTTGTGTTGATTAATCCGTATATATGAAAAATACAGATTTTAATATATATTAGCTTGGTTGAAATTTTCATCTTCTTAATAAAATCACAAGTGTCTGAAGCTAATATTATATGTAAAATTAATGTTGATGTGTTAACAAAGGTCATTAACTTAAAAGGCATCAAATATTTATCAAACCATGGAAGTATATATATATAATTTGGTAAATATACTACTATATCCAAGTCAAATGTTGTTGTTAAAATCTATTTTTTCACTCTTTTGGTCTTTTGGAAAATGTAGATTGTGCTGTATTTAGACCCCTCTACAACCAAATTTGTTACATGCACACATATAAAAATTAGAGTTTTTATATCAATAATTATGACATCTTGGATGGCTTTTTTAAATTTTGCTTTGACGCCTTCCGTCAATGAAAGTTTGTAAAAGAAAAAATTACAATAGCCTTTCAAGACGTCACAGTTATTGTACCAATATACATGGGTAAACCTACAAAAATGTAGTTTTTTATCAGGAATATGTTAGGGCTAAGCTTTTAGATACGCTTCTCTTGGTTACGACTGCATATTGTGTAAAAATGTATTGCTGAGTAAATCCTGGATTTTTTGGCATATTTAGACAGAAACATAAATTTAAGACTTAAAAATAAACACTGATGTCTGGCATGGGTATTGGTTCTAATCTTTACATTCAAATTTCCAGACATATTGACAACATCATGAAAAAAAATTCCAGTATCTTCTTAGCAGTGAAATGATTTTAAATTCTAGAATTCCAGAAAATTTTTGCATTGGTGAAAATATTTTCATGGAATTTTTATTTCACAAATGATGTCTTTCATAAGGCTTATTTCTGGAATAGCATTGTTTTGTCAATAATAATAAAATCACTAATCTGTCATTAATCAATCACTAATCCATCAGTAATCGGTCTTAAATCGATCATTAATCTAATCAATCACTAATCGATCAAACTCCTGAGAGAGTTTGATCGATTACTGATCGATGACATCAAGTCATCAATCGAGTACTGATCAAATATGACCGATTAGTGTTCGATTACCGATCTGATCGATTAATTAAGTCTGGTATTATATATAGTAATTGAAGAAACAAAACGAACTTGACCAAACTCATAACAAAGCAATAGTGATTTGTTTGCTATCCTTAGTATTAACATCATTGTTTGGATTTTTTACTAGGAGCAGGCAGTCATAGTACCTGTCTGCAACTTCAAGACTAATCCAAGAATAGTTTGAATTATGATTTTGAAGTAAAATGTAGAATGGAAATGGGGAATACGTCAAAGAGACAACAACCCGACCAAAGAGCAAACAACATCAAAAGGCCACCAATGGGTCATCAACGCAGCAAGAAAATCCCGCATCGGAGGTGGTCCTTAACTGGTTCCTAAATCAAATTGTGTACTAGTTAGTGAAAATGGACGTCACACTAAACTCCCAAACAAACTCTCAAAACATATAAATGAACTAAGATTAAACACATCCAAGACTTATAAAGACCAGAGGCTCCCGACTTGGGACAGGCGCAAAAATGTGGCGGAATAAAACATGTATTGTGAGATGTCAACCCTTCCCTATACCTCTGGCCAATGTAGAATAAAGAAACAGCAATACGCACAGTAAAACTCAATTTAAAAGAAGTCCGATGTCAATATAGGTAAAAAAAAAAAACAGCAAAATTACGTTACATGATACATAAATTAAGAAAAGACTACTAGCATGACTAGCTTTGTCGCTGAGGGGAAGGCAATAGAAAACATCCGACGAAGAGAGACGAAATCGCCATAGCCATAAAAAAGAGACAAACATACAAGTAACAGTAAAAAAAGCTTCATATAAAAGCACATATTGAGCCAGAGGCGGATGTATGGGAGGAGGCCCTGCCCCCCCCCCCTTTTGGGCAAAAATATTTGGTTTCTTATATAGGGAATCACTGAAGCATGACTGGAGCGGGCTCCCTCTTAGGCAGTCAATGGGCCCCACTTAGGAAAATTCCTGGATCCGCCACTGTGAGCAACACGAACCCCAAAAAAGATGAACATTCAACTGCTCCGATATGGTCAGATCCTAATTGCTTCGCAAGTCGTTTCCTTCGTGTTACAAGTTTTGGGAGAAGTCGCCTGCGAGATATATTGCCTGCATTGTAACTACTGCATATCGCATACATCTAAGATGATAGCCACACTCAGTGCCCAACGGCTATATGTCAAACGGGTTTTTGTTTGGGAAGGATATAATATTATGTGCTTCTGCATGTTGAACGCTATACAATCATATTTTTATACAACTTTCTCAGGGACCACAAGGACAATCTGAATTAACAATAGATATAAGAATGATCAAGAATATGTGGTATGAGTGCCAACTAGACAAATTTCCATCCTAGTCACAATTTGTAAATTTAAAGTAAACCATCATAGGTCAAAGTACGGCATTCAACACTGAGCCTTTTCTCACATCAAACCGCAAATGTACTAAATGTCCCGAAAATGATGGTGTAAAACCATTTAAACACGAGAACCAACAGTCCAATGTACCAAATACAGTACAATGATCTTTTGACAAAAAAAAATAACTTTTAATTTTAAACTTCAATAATCTTTGAAAAGATGGCGACTATAATTATCATTGATATGGTCATATTTATACAAATTAACTGTTCACAAAACATTCGAATTTTTGAAATACTTATTAAAATTTTAAACAATTTAATCCCGATATCTATGATGAGTTTATTCGATGCTTTTAAAAGGTTAAAAAGAAAATTATAGGAGAAAGATGAGCAAATTTATTTTTAATGAGGACCTGCTGAACCCTATTTCAACAACTTTCAAATACATATAATTACTATAAGCAGAGACAATGTTAATCTTGAGATTTCCAGTAGTCATAATTAAGTTTAATTGTACTTTTAAAATTTCCCATTAGTAACCCTTATCAAATTTAAAAATGAAATTTGTAATTTAAACAATATAATTTTAATCATATCCTTTTGACTAAAATAGAAACAATGTTTAGACTTTATGCCGGAAACAATTCAATAACATTTCGTAATTTGTGAATGAGTTATAAGACTTCCGGTAGGAGGTGAACAGAACGGCCACAACAATTTTGCCAGAATGGCGTGGTAACTGACGATCGGCATAAATATATATGATGCAGCCACCTCCTAGAAAGGTACTGTCAATTTAATCAGAAAAACATGTGACGACTGATTTGTGTTTTTGAAATTTCTAATCCTTCAATTATAACATTACAACCTTTTTTCGCAGGTAAAACACGCTGCCGTTTTGAAAAACATACATTCAGAACAGGTGTCAAAGCTTCAAGCAAAACATCAACAAGAATGTGAATTACTGGAAGATATCAGGTATGTAAAATTATATTTATCTCTAATTATTATCATTATTATCTATAAAATGTCCTTAAACAGCTGATTGCTGTGACGTTTTCTGTTGACACACGCCCCCTTAATATTTATGTCAACAAGCGCATTAGAGGAGAAAGTTTTGTTTCAAAGAATGCATTTAGCAGAGATTTAACAGATTTAAAGTACATTTTATTATGTTAAGATCTGAAATGTTATAATTCTATTTAAAGTTTTAATGAATATGTGTAAATAAAACCTTATAAAGATTTAGAAAATACCTCTACACAACTAATCCTGGTTATTGACCTTTCATTATTTACAACATAGTGTACATTACATTAATTGTTTATTTACTATTTGCAATACACTAATACATTCAGGTGAATGAATGATTGAATTATGAGAAATAAAGGAGAATGATTAATTGCACTTATATGATAGCTACTCTTTGTAGTTTTCTGTTGTCAATGTTGAAAATTTAGTGAAAATGTATAAATGTGTACATGTGTCGACACAATTTATATTTTTAATGAAAAGGTCATGAGAGCTTACATTTGTACCTTTAAATTGCTTGTCAATATTTTGAATAAAAAATCTAGTTTTTCTAATTTTACATTCTTACATGTACGCATTACAAAATGAACACAAAGTCATGTATTATACAATGTACATGTAATTAATGTAATGCATGTACATGTAGGGCACGTAGGGATTTAATAAATGAAATTAAATTTCATTTTTCAATGATAATAAAAGTTAATTTTCTCATTTTCTCTGACTGATGTACTGGTACATGCATGTACATGTATTCCTACAATATGTATTTTAATGACTGTCTGACAAATTCATACTTTTCATAAAGTTTCTGAATGTGTCAAATTGATGAAAGTTCTAGGACAGATCCTTGTACACAAATATCAGCTGTATTTTAATAATACATTTTAGGAAAGTATATAAAATCTACATGCATATCATTTATCAAATATGTGCAATTAATGTACCAAACAACAATTTAATTTTGGCATTTTATAAGTAAACTCTGATTTAAGGCCACATTTAAAAATATTTTGGATTGCCCACACCCGAACTTAAGGTACATGTAGAGACACATTGTACATTTGTACATGTAGGAAGGTGGACTTTTTTTTTCTGTAAAGAGGAATTGAAAAATCAGATAATTTTTATTCTTCATGCCTTTCCATAAAAACTTCGCATTAGGCCAATAAAAGATATTGGGTAGGAAGCATTAGGGCAAACAAACATGACCTATAATAGTTTTTTTTCTCTTGGGTGGAGAGTTTTGTTACTAAATTGGCACTCATACCACATCTTTTTGTATCAATATTATTTTAATGGCCTAAGCTTTAAATACAATGTATGTATGAAGTATCAGTGTTGGATCCAGGAATTTTTATAAATGGGGGGGGGGGGGGGGGGGGGCTGCTCCAGTCATACTTTTGTAAATCCCAATTTAATCAACCAAAGTTATTCCACTAAAGGGGCCTGTCTTAATTCACCTCTAAACATGTACAAACAATGAACTACACATGTACATGTTAATGTACAACATGCTAAATACTCATGTAATATTTGCCACTGGACAAAAGCAATTTAAACAGTTGTCTGGTTAAAACAATCCAAGAGTACTGTTAACGTTATTTCTTATTTTCTCTGGAAATAGTGATTTACTTGCATATGTATATTATACTTATTGAGTTAACTTATACAACTGTGAAGGTTACATATTTGTTGACTAAGATTTTTGTGGTATTTTGGTAAATCTGGTGGTTCATGGTTTGTTGAATTTATTGATGGTTTTAGGCTATGCACTTGACAAATCAATGCACATAATTTTATGGGTATTAGTATAGGTGGTTTTGTTAGTGAGTCACTATTTTCATAGATCATGATAATATTTTGACATTTAGACCATCAATTCTTTTTTATTGTATGATTTTACATTTTTTTCCCATTGTCCCAGGGTTGATCATTAACTATTAATGCATTATGATTGAGAATATAAATCTCATAAAATGAATTTTTTTACATCAATTTTAAATAAAAGAAAAAGTTTTCCACTGATTGAGGGTCTGTATGCAGGTATGGAGGTCCCTCATTTCTTTATTTTTGAATCATTTTCCTTCATTTCTTTTTTTGTATTTTCTTGCCCCCTTGAAAAAAGGGGGGGCCTGCCCCACCCCTCCTAAATCCGCCTCTGATTCTGCCCTGTTTGCTGATTTATTCTCTGTCCTGTAAACCCAATTGGAATCCTCAGGCTAGTAATAGTAACCTCAAGATTGGGAACTTTTGGCCCACCAACAGTTGATCACCTTGGTTGTAACATTTGCTTTAAGTGTAAACAAATATTGTACCTACATGTACATATACCCTAATATGTATTAGGTGAACATAGTAAACAAATTATGTCTACATGACATTGTACATGTACAAAATGTATAATACTAAAAAACTGACGTTCAATGTATGTAAATAACTTTGATACTTCAATGTATACATTGTGTACTACAATGCATACTTCTCATGGGCACTCATACCACATCTTCTCATATCTATATACACAGCTACAACATACAAGTAGGAAACTTAACTTTTTTTTTTAAGTAGTGCAATATTTTACTCAAAATTTAAAACCTCTTCATCATATATCATGCATACATTTTTGTACAACAGTAGTAGTACTGTAGTACATCTGTTGAACATATATTGCAGGGGGGATCCAGCCATTTTAAAAAGGGGGTTCCAACCCCCTGAACCCCCCTGGATCTGCCAATGTATTGAAGATGTTTAGATTTAACAGAATATGAATTCATAGCAAACCGCACAGGTTGTAGGAGGAGACTTTTGAGTATTTAAAAATTCATTGACTTTGACCTGGTCGATTCTTTATACTGAGGCTTTACACAGTCCCTTTGACTTTCTTAAGAAACATTCCTATTCAATATTCAAATGGTACTGGATCTATCATCTTAAAATCAAACATATAACTCCTGGGACCACCATCAAATTCACCGGCAGTCAATGCAGAGTTCACGAAATCTTTTTTTCCCTGGTTGTCCTTGAAGAAAATCTGCTGGTCCTCACTACTAGTTCTATTGAAAAATACTAAAATTGTGTCAGTCCTATGCAATATTTTGGTGGTAAAATCCTGAGGACTGACACTTTTCGCAAACTCTGTCAATAATTGTTAAATTCTATTTATCTTTTTTTCCAGAAATTTTAGTAGACAGAGATCAATAATAGAGAAAGAATATGCTCAGGTAAGTCAGCTGTTTATTTTAAATCACCCATTTCTGTTTTTTAAATGTAACTAATTTATTTAAGCTTCATTTATGTTGAGCTGCATTTATATACATGAAATGTCTGCCTCTGACATGACAGGAATTTAACAAGGAAAGGAAGACATCAAATATTGCAAGGTTATTATTAATGTGATTCCTTGAGCAGCACTAGGATCATGATGATCACAATAATTAGAACTCACATTTTAATACACTGTCATACACTGTAATACACTGTCATACAAGTGAGAAGTTTAGCTAGCTATAAAACCAGGTTCAATCCACCATTTTCTACATTAGAAAATGCCTGTACCAAGTCAGGAATATGACCGTTGTTTTCCATTCGTTTGATGTGTTTGGACTTGATTTTGCCTTTTGAATTTGGACTTATCCTTTTTGAATTTTCCTAAGAGTTCAGTATTTTTGTGTTTTTAATTTTGGATATCTGATATATATGCTGCTTTTCCTGTAATCACTTAAAAAGTCGTCTTGACAATCACAATAATAAATTTTGAATATTTGAATATTATTTTGAAGACGGGTAGAAACTATTTAAATAGCTAGGCTCTTAGGAGACTCTTGTTATTCCTTGATCAGAAGAAGCTCCTGTTTTCATCTTGCATCCTGTTGTTTTATTCATTAATACAAAGTCTTGGTCCTTTGGATCCTGTTGTTATTAATCATAATCAAGGAAAAGCTCCTGTTTCTAGCTAATGCTTCCTATTGTTTTATTTATTGCTACAAAGTCTTGAATTAGTTTATTATGAAAATGAGTAAATTGTAGTTAAGTGCCCTTGTAATTAGGATACCACAGTTAAGTACCCCTTTAATTGCCACAAAACAGCTTATTTCCTGGTTAATGTCTCTCTTGATAATGATGTAATACATTTTAATTATTGTATTCTTCTGTTATTGATTTGTGACCTTTTCTAGAGTGTATTTCTCAGGGGTTATTCAAGTAGAGTATGTGGATTATAGACATAAAATTGGTTCTATTTTTTTTGCTGCAATATCAAATATTTATTTTAAGTAAAGTATAGTTATTTTGATATCAACTCTTACAGAGAGATGTGAATTTTAAAGATAAAGTTATAACATTGTACATAACTGCATTTCAGTCCAACTAAGTCACAGGCGATTCAGAAATTATTGTTATTTCATCAAAAAAGGTCAAAAATGCAAATTTAACAGATCTTCAATGTTTGAAACTTCGGTTATTAAATTTAGAATGCTTAAGTTCTAATTATTCGAGACTTAAACCATTTAAACCCAGTCTATATTATGTAGTAATAAAAATCTTGCAATAGTTTCTGTTTTATAGCAGATCCGACAATGTTACAAAAAAGTAATGTAAATTTATTTAATGGTTCAGGAGAGAAAAGGAAAATAATTTTCACAACATGCACAAGGTGACATACATAGAACTCCTGTCAAGCAGGACAAAACAACTGTGTTTTAAGGTGTAACCATGATTTTAGATGCATTTTCAAATGATGTATTTGCAAAGATACCTGTTACATTTATACACAAGTGTTTTGAATGTTATGCACAACAACAACAGCAAGGCTTCATATTTGAACCTTGAACAATTACTGTATTCCTGTATTGTGAATATATGCAACTATTTATCAGTCAAAAAAAATAACTCCTGCATATTGTTAAATGGTCAATATTTGTTTATTTTGACTTGGGAGTGATATCAAATTATATATATACATGTATATGAATCAATTCCATTGCTAAAAAATCATTTAAACTCGTTAAGAAATTTCTGTGTCATAAAAAGTACCAAATTTTATCACAATTTTCCTGTATATATATATATAAACATTTTGTGTGCATTAAATTTATAAATAAATTAAGTTAAATGTATTTCTAAATTTGTCAATTTTCTTTTATAAAATAAATTTATTTAGTAGTCAAACTTGGTTCTATAATCCAATTAAAGGAGATCTAGACATATAAATTCTCTTGAACCAAGTAATGTTAAAGGACTTTAAAATCTGAAGAAATTCAAAAACTTTGTACTGTAAGCCAATTATAGTTAACACGTAGTTTGGAAATTCTCTTAAAACGTAATGTAAAATGTCTTGTTAATAAATATAAACAGATAAATACTGCAAAGGGATTCACTATCATGTCTATTGCTAAGTCACTTTTAAGATATAGGAAGCTGTTCCTATTTTCTAAATTGATTTCTATGGCTATAGTATCTTAATTGAATTTCCAGTATTGATGATACCCAAGAGAAATGTAAAATAAAGATATAAGTCTGCTTTTATAGATCTACATGTATGGTAATTTGTTTGTCAAATAGAAATAAAATTTGGTAACTTGTAAATGGACATGTTCATATATTTTGATGGCTTACTTGTATCATGATGCACATATAAGTCATTTGAATACTAAAGCTTTTAAAAGCCTGTTGTTTTTACATAACGCATAAAAAGGATAATAAGACTCAGGAATTAGTAAAGATATTTGATAGTATTAAATCAACAACACCAAACAGCAATACCAAAAATATGTACCTGACTCCTGAATTTAGATATAAACCGAAGACCAACAACAACAAATGAACAATTAGCAACCTACATGTCAAGATAACTTGACTTGTATTTACATGCACATAACTCTCCCAATCCTGGAGCCCATAAAGACCAAATAAAATTGTCTTAAATGCTGTATGGGTTTTACTCATTATAATTGTTACTTCTGTGTCATTTGGTCTCAAGTGAAAAGTTATCTTATTGGCAATCATACCACATCTTCTTTTTTTATACTTAATGCCAAACACGCAATAAAAAGTCGTCATAATCCAGCTCCATACAAGATTTTCAGAACACTTAGAAAATATTTAAAACAGATGAAATAAACTGAAATGCCGGGTTGAAATAATTGCCTGGAGGATTTCCTCCGTACATTCTTTTCTTTTACTTAAATGTTAAGAAAGCTAGAATGAGTAGTTGGAACATGCTGAAACGTTAGGTTTATCTCATTTAATTTTCCTTTAGATCACCTCTATCTGGTTTAATCTGAAAAAAAAACCTATCATTTATGCTACTCAGATTAACTGAAAAGTGGCTAAGATTTTCATTTGAACAATTTTCTTTTATGGATTTCTAACAAATACAGGATTTCCAATATAAATGAAAGAAACAAGACAATATAATTAATGGGTAATGAAGCAATTATTGATGGAAAAACACTTTAGTCGTTTATTTTCATGAAACAATTGGTAGCTGATTGCTATGTAGTTATTTGGTCCTAAAAATATTTCAACTAAACGTATTACTGTTTTTGTTTTCTGCGTTTCTAAACGTAATATTTACTGAGTTCAAGGTCAAATTTTCTTCATTTAAATCTTTCTAAGAAATTATTGCAAAAGTTAATGGAAAAAAAAAATAAGTATAATCATGTTTGTTGAAGATAATCTAATGTTGTACTATTGAAGCTGTCAAATTGCATTTACTGTCTCAGTATATATTGTCTGTATAACACCTTGTATAACACCCCTAGTTTTTTGTGGGGTTCGTGTTGTTTATTCTTTAGTTTTCTATGTTGTGTCATGTGTACTATTGTTTTTCTGTTTGTCTTTTTCATTTTTAGCCATGGCGTTGTCAGTTTGTTTTAGATTTATGAGTTTGACTGTCCCTTTGGTATCTTTGGTCCCTCTTGTTTGAAGTTGATAATGTATTTCTGTATTGTTTTTATTTTGCCAGCTGAAAGTCAAAATTGTTTGTTTTTTGCCAAATTATTTCATTTGGAACAATTAAGGAATCATGCAACCATTTAACTTCAAGGGGGAGGGTACTTGTTTTTGTTTGCGCAACAATTCAAGCATGAACATTTAGTTTTTCAATGGCTATCAGATTAATTTTTTTTATAAGGTATAAGGGAATTTGCTTCAGAATTTTTTTTGTAATCTGCTTGACCAGAATATTTGTCCAATATCTAATTAGGGATAAGGTAAAATGTATAACATGATAAGGGAATTTGCTTCAGAATTTTTTTTGTAATCTGCTTGACCAGAATATTTGTCCAATATCTAATTAGGGATAAGGTAAAATGTATAACATGATAAGGGAATTTGCTTCAGAATTTTTTTTGTAATCTGCTTGACCAGAACATTTGTCCAATATCTAATTAGGGATCAGAATATTTAAATACAAGTATCATTGATTAATTCTTGGGACAAGCTTATTTAAAAATAAATAGTTACATGTATACTACTTTTTTCTTCAAAGCTTTTATACATGATGTACATTGTACATGTTTGAATGATATGTTATGATGTATTACTTCATGGATTTGTAACATTTGCTGTCTTATTATAGAATAACTCCCAACAAATCCTGAGATTAAATGGTTTTATCCTTCCTTCATGATTTTGTGCAGTCATCCATGAAATTAGTTTCAATATGGCATAAATGAAATAGACATCCATAAGTAATCTTTTATCCATTTCAAAGAACAAATCAGTAAGTCTTAGTCTCAGAGGGCATGATGGTTAATAGGAAATTGTAGGAGGAATATATAAAAAGCTAGATCATGAATCTTAGAATGAGACATCAGGGCGTTTTATAGCTGACTTATAAAAGGTATGGGTTAATTCTCATTGTTGAAGGCCATCATTTATGGTTGCTGATACATGTAATTGCTTAAACTTCCGCTATGTTTGTGACTTAGAGGTGGACTATTTGTATTAGCAATCATATCATATGTGCTTAATTGTTAGTCTGCAAAATTTATCGTTGAGTCTGTGCATGATATTTGTTTTGTGAAAGTTTGACATAATAATCATTGCTGGGTTGCTGTCTTAATCAAATAATGAACTGTGTTTCAATCTCTCCAAAGACCTTTTTATTTTAATTTATGTATAGGATTAAATGGCCTGTTTGAATTCCTTTGAATAATAAAAAAGTGAGTTTAATAATTGTAGCCCAAATAATTAAAATGACAAAAGAATCTCATAATGTATTATTTATATATTCCGTTCTTTTTGAATGAAATATTCATTGATTCAACCTAAATATATCTTGTTAATACACGTTGTCAGATGTTTCTTATTTCAATTGAGATTTAAGTTATTTTCGTCCAAATTAAAGCAAGGAGAAGAGATTGAGGAGTATTTATCAACAAACTTTATTTTGTTTGAAATGTTCTGAGGTGAAAAATGAGAAACAGATATTGTGCAAAGGCTTGATGCATATTGGAAATGTCTAATTGAAACAGAACAGATCAAATTCTTATTCTAAAATAACTTTTTGTAATTTATTTTGGTTAAAGGGTGAATGTAACTTAGATCATTAAGAAATTTAAGATTATTTAAACTTATTTTGTTTGAGATATTTTTTTGGGTATTACAAATTATCTTTATTTATAGTCATTAGATAATTCAAATGCACTATTTAACTTAAGGTTGCAGATCCCTCTTGTATACCTTTACCTCAGAAGTTTCTGGTAACTTTTGTTTTTGTCCATGTGAAACAATTGGGGAGGGGGACTTTGGAAATACTAAGAGCTTGTCCTTCTAGTCTGGGTTAAGTGCTCTCATATGTACAATTCTTTCCAGATTTTTATGAAACTTATGTCATGGTTTATATCAGTAATGTCTTGGAGGAATTTGAAAAATCAGTCCAAACCAGTTATTTTAACAAGGGTTATGCCCCTTAGAAAAATTTCTTATTACTTCGCTTTGTAAATTTTTTTGATTCCAAAAATTTGTGATGCATCTCTATGTACATGATGTTCATGCTGAATAAAATAAGAATGTCTTTTATACAACTCTTAAGTATTTTACCATGTTTTCACATTGTATAGTTGATTGTCCAGACACTTGTATCATATTTATAGTTTTCAGTGACTCTTTTCTAATTTCAGAAACATTGAGCCTATAGCACCTCTAAAACACAATTGCTGTCTTAGATTTGGTTCTCTGGACATAAATTAATTGTTTGGTCCTTTGATTTTTCTCATTGTATATTGTAAATAAATAAAGTAATGGTTTAGTAGATACTGTTTACATTACATCCTCCTCAAACATTACTTCAATCACACATAAAGTGTTCTCATTGATTAAATGAGGGTCTGGATGGAAAAGGGCTCCTGAATTATTAAGAAATTTAAGGCATTTTCTTTATCTCAATCAACTACTTATTCTGTAAAATTCTTGTAAGTACTATATTAAATTTTCATGTAATTTAGTGATTTCTCATCTGTATGTCATGTATGTGGTACATCTCTGCCTATGTGTAGTGACAACTGCAAACTATACCTTGTCCATCGGATTTCTTATGATTAAGAAATACCAGGCCTTAGAATATGTATAAAGTGCCTAAAAAATCAACCTAACGATGTTAGAGTAGATCTGATTCGTAACTTCCTCCCCGAGTGGGGCTGGAACCTGTACTTTTTTATTTCCAACTTCTACGACAAGGTATGTGGTACAAATGTACATTTCTGTAATCAGTTTTGTATAACTGTAACTATGTATAAGATTCTTTTATTTTTGCAACAAGTATTCTTTAGTCTTTTTCACCCCATTATTCTCTATTCTTTATATTTTTGGCTCATAAAATTCTGTCTATTAATTATATTTTGGGTGGATTTTAATATATTCTGTATTCTCTAAACCCCCTTTCAGACCCTCTTATTAAGTTTGGTGTAAATGATATCTTCTCAATACCAATCATTGATTTATCTCAGTGTTTCATTCATAGAAAAAAGGAAGATCAATTAAATCTTTATAGTTAATACTGAAACTGAGTGGGCCAAGGTTTAGGACAATTTAAAAAAAGAGTTTATTTGACTTCAATGGACAATTGATATACTCAGGAGAGAGTCACTGTCTTATAGGCTTAGAATGTTCTGACATCAGACTGCATATTTTGTGGACTCGTGGCTCATGGGACCATCATATTGGAATGATTTTAACTAGTTTCCAAACAGGTTGTTTACTATCAGAGTAATTTTACAACTAACTGTTATTAATGTTTATGTCATGATGATGATGAAGTACCTTTAGATTTGTTTCCATTTTTTTGGAGGGGATTTGAAGTTCAACAGAATTTTAGATTTTTAGAATGCCAGGAACCATCTTGAAGTTTTAACAACTTGGCGACTGTGCACAGTACAAGTGTGGACAGGATAAAACAAGAAAATGTACAAAAATCAGACATACCAATATACATGTGTATATATAAAATAAGAAGATTTATATAATTGTTTCATTGGCTATCTTTTATTATGCCCTGGCCATAGTGGAGGAGGCATAAAGTGTTAGCCTTGTCTATCTGTACGTCCCAAAGCTGGTTTCTGTTTTCTAACTTTAGTTTGCCTCAACAAAATGTTATGAAACTTATACACAATGCTTATTACCACCAAACAAAGGTGGTGTTTGAAAACGGGTGGCATTACTTTTACTGTTCTTGAGTTATGTCCCTTTATAAATTAAGATATAACTGAATTTTTCATTAACGCTCTTTAACGTGAGTTTGTCTCAACCAAATGTTACGAAACTTATACACACCACTTATTACCACAAAACTCAGATCAAGTACAGACCTGTACAAATTTGGTTAGTGTCACTTTTACTGTTCTTCAGTTATGTCCCTTTTAATAACTTTATTAGATATGCAAGTGGGGCATCATCTGTGTCCCATGGACACACTATGATGATTCCCACTTTATTGAATATACAGCTCAGTCATTATAATCTGTCGCACTTATAATACCAGATCAAATGAGGTAGAAGATTAGCAATCTGCAAGTGCTATAAAAATAGACTCAAAAGAATTTTACATCCTGTTCTGGAAAATGATCATGTGGTTCATTTTCTGAAATTTGGTATGCAGTGCCTTGGCATATCTTATTACCACAGTAATTATTTGACCTAGTGAACCATTAATAATGGTTCAGTAACAATGAATATTTTGCATATTTCACATTCCCATATTTTAATTCTGACAATTTCATTTTTCAATCAAAGTACATTCAGGAAAGACATATCTCTGGGTCAACATTTTTATTTATCAACAAATTCCTTAAAAGAAACTTATAATTTCTAAAATAAGATTTGTGTATTATTGGAAAGCTATAGATTATATTTGTCATTCGGATGATAGACTTTAGTTATATCTCAGTTACAAATGATTGGAAAAAGTCATTGCAGCACTCTGTACAAAGGCACAACTATCTCAGATACAATGATTGGAGAGAGTAATCGCAGCACTCTGTATAAAGGCACAAATATCTCTGATACAAATAATTGGAGAGAGTCATTCATCACTTTGTATAAAGGCACAATTAATTGGTTTATTTGATTTTTTTAGGACTGTATCTCCATCAGTGAATGTTAACCTGATTTAGATAAATGTTGGGACAGGCCATTGATTTTAATTAATTAACCGTTTTCTTCATTTGTAAATGTATCTGTAGGTTCAAGTTATTTAAAGGTTTGTTTTTGTTTTGATCGTAACATTAAATATTTGTTTTAGTGTTGTCAATACTTCAGTAACATTATGGTACATGTAATGTGGATGTGTGATGATATTGAATTGTCATACATGTATATATCAGGCCATTAGTTTTCTCATTTGAATTTAAATTATAGCTGACTTATAATGCAGTAATGATTTTACTCATTGTTGAAGGCCATAATGTGACCTAAAGTTGTTATTATTCTGTGTCATTTTTGACTTGTGGTGAGTTGTCTCATTTGCATATTCAGTGGCAGGTCCTTAATGGGTGGCAGGGGAAAAAAGGGCATTGGAGCCGCCCTTTATCCTGGGTTTGGAACCCCCTTTTCAAAATAGCTTGATCCACCCCTGCAATCATTACCACATCTTCTTTTTATAATTAAGGAAGGCCAGTGACTGCATGTTAATTGATTTGTTTGTTAATTGGTTCTGTGAGCCATGCATTTCAAATTTGAACTTTTTTAAATATTGGTACTTCATTGTAATATAAATAATAAATAAAATAGCTGATTAACAGATTTAAATTACTATTTGTATATAGGATTAGTTTGTGGTTTGAACTTGACACAATTTTAATACTGAGTGATTCCCTCTCTGATTATAATCTTGGTTAGATTAATTCCCTACATTTCTTGACTCTGGACCATACATATGCTACAGTCATTTGTCTATAGTATTTAAAGAAATTGTTTGTTTGCTTAGACTAATTGTAGGTACATGTACTTGTAAATCCCATATGATGTTTCTTATCAGGACAAGGGCTATGATGACCTATTGGTCCAAATAGTTTATGATCAGCTGTAATCCCTAGCCTGTAACAACTGAGGTTGAGAGTTTTGAACAATATACTATTAGTACAGGTGCATTTGACTCCAATCTTTATTAATTAGGGTTGACAATTTTCCTGCCATGATGACTTTTTCTCATCTGACACTGCATCTTCCTCTACCAATACCTGTCACTGTTTTAAGTCTCAGCTGCCCGTTTCACCCCAGAATATGCGCCTCAATGAGTTGAAATATTAATGTCATACAACAATCACTTTTCAATTGTTGCATCAGATGTTTTCTGTTGTGACATCAAAATTAAAGGGAACCTATGTTATGTCCAATAATGGCAGTCAAATAGCAATAAAGTGTTTAAGAAATAGCTGCCAGCATAAAGCAAAGAGTACTACTTTAAGTGTTGTTTAATCACTAAAAATCATAAATCTGAGTTCTTTCAGGATGGTATAAAGTTCACAAATTTTTAACTGTATCAGTTTATTATAGGTACACATGCAGTACATATAGAAATTGAGTCTTCATTTCACCAAAGTTTAATGACTGAGTTATATTAATTTTGTGTTGTTTCCTGATATAATTCAGAACTGTTAAAAAAACAGTTTATCTGTTTTTCCCAGGTATAGTTTTCGATGAAATCAATTTCTCATCGTACTTTACAAATTTGAAATGAATGAAAATTAGATTATATATATTGATACTTTATGTATTGATCACCAGTGTCTATTTCATGTCTTGAAACATACATTATTGATAAAAGATACTTCAAAATTTATAAAATGAAAGTGATTTATCATCCTAGACAAAAGGAAGCTCTGTATATTGTTGATTTTCTCCAAGATTCTTTGGAAGCTTTCTCAGCTTCTTTTAGAATCACTTTTCGTGTTTTCTGATAATCGTAAAGAATCAGATTTTCACATGAAAAGGATTGAGCGATGACAGAAAGTTTTATAAATATCATGACGGGGCATGATGAATAAGACTTGTAAAGGAAATTGATAGATTTTAGTATGTGATGCCCTTTCATAATTCAAGTGCTAAGTCATGTTTTTGTAGGAATCAGACAAATTAACAAGTTCTAAAAATAGAATCGAAAAATATTATTTGATAATCTGATTAATGAATATGATTCAGAAATTTCAGAGAATAATTCACAGGCACTTGTTTCTATCCATGGGAAGACCCACTATCAACGTATATTTATATAAATATATACGACGTTGATAGTGGGTCTTCCCATGATTAGAAACAAGTGCCTGTGGAATAATTGGTACTTATATTTGTTCATATTTGGTTAAATAAGGAAACTTTTCTGTAAAGGATGTGATGTATACTTAAGTTCAAATAACAACTTTTTAAAAGTGTTTTTTTCATGTACTTATTTGTTTTTACCATGAGAAGAATACACCACAGCTTATGAGATCAGAAAAATAAAACTTACAGTTCCTCAATTAATTTTTTTTTTAAGGTGGTACCTAACACTACAGGGAGATAACTCTGTAAAATCAGGAGAACGTTTTAATGACGTTGTGTTCATAAGGGAATATTAAGCTTCTCAGTGATCAAAATAAGTGTTTGTCAAACTACTATATAACCAGTGTAATTTTTCGGATTAAACGGTTGGTTCAAATTTTTTGAAATTTTTTTATTTTTGTCAAAGGGTCAAAGTAAATATTTTGTCAAAATTTTAAGAAAATTAAACGAGCCAAATTAATTTAAGTTAAAGTGTTAGGTACCACCTTAAGTGCATTGTTTTATAAGGGGATGTAAATTTTTAGTATGACTTCTATATACGTATATGTTAGAAATATTATGTTGTCTCTTAGTGTAACATCCACGGTAACTTGTATTTTATAATTTGAAGGCTGTTTTAGGGTAAACACAAGACGAACTTAAGGTTAAAAGTGTAAAATGCAAATGTATTATCACAATAAGAATATATTAATATGAAGAAAAAAATGTAAACCAGCTTTGGAGTTATTTCCCTTGAAATATAAGGTTTTTGGCAGTTTTTGCTCTTATGTTGAAAAATATAGGAGCTAGATGTTAGAAGTGTTATTGCAAAAAGATCAGCATTACAAATCATCATTAAACTAGTATGTGCTTAAAATAAAAGTTCTCTTTAGCGTTCAAACATTTTTGTGTTGGTCCTCTTGTTAACTTAGTGGTGGCCGAGTGGTCTAAGTAGTAACTACTGTAATCACTAAAGCCAGTCAACACTGAGGTTGTGGGTTCAAACCCCACTCATGCAGTGCACTCGACTCCAATCCTAATTGACTAGGATTGTCAGTTTTTCTATTGAAGGTCTGAGGTTTTCTATGGGCACTCTGGCTTCCATTCCACCAATAAAAACTGGCCGCCACGAAATAGCCTAAATCTGTTGCTTAAAAGTGGCATTAAAACACCAAAAATCAAATCAAATCTTTTTAGCTTGCTGTTTTATTGTTGTCATTGCACATTTCTTTTTAATCATATAATTGTATATGTAATGTGTGTCATTTTGACTTTTCCAGAGCCTCCTGAAATTGACCACAAGCCTTTTGAAAAGAGAATTTTCTGCCACACCAGATCTCAGTACAGATGATGGTCAAGAGCATAAGTAAGATCACCAGTACTTTAATGTGAATTAATTATTATATATACTGTGCATTGCTGTGTGTACTGTAAATTCAGAAATTATAGTATGTATGCACTGGATGCAGGATTTTCTGGCTGTATTAAAGACCCTGGCATTTTGGAGGTCTTTCGTTGCTTTCTGGTCTTTGTCAGAGTTGTTATCTCTTTGACACACTCTCCATTTCCATTCTCAATTTTTGTAATATGGACAAACATGGGAAATAAATTATTACAAAATTTTTGAAATTCTGCATATAGATATAAGTATCATTTATTATGCAAGTTCTTATTATCAGATTAGTCACCCAAATGATTAAAACCTGGTAATAATTTCTGAATTTACAGTACATGTTCACAACATTCATGACAATTAGCTATAGTAAATGTCACATAGCTTTTCAGTGAAAAAACGTAAAGAATTTAGTCATAGATGATAAATATGATTTTTTGTCTTATTTCTCACAATGTTAAAGTTAAGACTAATGATACATTTGTTTCCCAGGCCAAAGGTATGCATTGTTTACATTTTTTTCTTTTGAATACAACTAGTTGTTTATAAATTTTTAAATATAGAATCAAGATCATAAGATCAAGTCTCTGAAAATATGAAACCTTTATAACATTAGTCAGAGGACCCATAGCAGAATAGCACAGTGTTCAATTACCAGTACTCTTTCATTACATACATTTACTACATGTACTGTACATATTACATAAAGCTTCATCATACATATACATTTTTGTGTACTAATTTTCCATCAGAAAGTAAGTATCAGGTAAAGTGTGAGTTTATGTTATAAAGCACAACAAGACACCCTACATTTAAACATATTTTTTAAAGACTTGAATCAGACTGGTTATAAATATTTTTAATGGCAATGACCTTGTTATCTCTTAATACCTGTGTAAGTTTTACCTTTGAAAAATGCAGCCTAGTTAAATGACATTTATGTTGTTATGTAATTGTATACCCTCTGTGTGGAAAAGTTACAATTTTGTGGTATTTTAAACTTCACTTTTATTTTACCGAGGTGATTGTGAAGACTTCATTATTTGAATTGTCACTATAGCATCCAATATAAGTTTGGATACTTTTAACAATCCTGAATATGCACCAAATATTTGCCACTGTACATTAAGCAAACATGAATTAATCAACCAATTGTAATATATAGACATAAGATGATGTATTATGAGTGCCAATGAGACAACTCTCCACCCAAGTCACAATATGTAAAAGAAAAACCATTATAGGCCAGTACAGTCTGGACAACACAGAGCATTGGCTCACCCCAAACAGCAAACTATATACATATTTTAAAGTATAATGTTTTGAAAATATCAGAAAACATTAAATTCTCATTAAAGACAGAATCACTTAAAAAATCCATAATTTTGATTAATGTTTTACCGTATACATCATGTGATAGGAGATTGGAAGCATGTTATTATGGCGTGCTTTATACGGAAAATTGTAAATTTACATCCATTTCATGCTACACCAAAGAATAAGTCAATATATTGAGCATCTTTCATACTTTTAACAGAATTACGTAGAAAGAATTGATGAAAATTGGATTAAAAACATTGTACTGTTTGGAATTGATGTTGAATTATCATTTTCTGTATCAATTGTATTGTTTTGAATTCAATGCATTGAAATTAACATGGACTGTCAGATGCATTTAGCACATACATACTGGCTTGATGACAGATCTATTAAATGTATTCACACCTCTGTTACAAATTGGTCTCATCTCCTTAAATGTTCAAATTAAATAATGATTTGAGCATGGCCATGCAGATAGGAATACATTTTATGCAAATGAAAATTGATACATCTGTTATCATATTTCAGGTCGAAAAACGCAAAGATTGTAATTGTTTAACTGTTCGAAAATTGCGTTGTTATAAGAACCCTCCAAAACAGAAAACTAAAATATAAAAAACCCAATGTAGAAGACTAAAGGCTGAGCAATACAAATCCAATCCAAAACTGGGGTGATATCAGTTGCTTTAAGGAAGGGTAATTATGTGGCACCTGTCATGATTGCTCGTGTAAACACAAAGTCATTGAAATGCCTTATTCAGTAGATCACATTAAGGGAATAGAAGGACATGGTTATGGTTATTACAAGTGGTATTATTAGTATCTGTAATCATCTATATTATATTCAATAATCATGATAATGGTCAACCAACTTGTGCTGGTGTTATTAAATTTTCCAGGGGGAACTATCATTGCTTTTACCCATATTGTTCAGTTTTTGGTGGATTAGTCTTAGTTGTCTTATTCCTGCTCATATGATTCCACACCTTATTTAGATTTAAAGAGATAAGACCCGTTTAGAAACAAGTTCAAATGCCTAAGCTTGGGCATGATAATTAAATTTCAGTTAATCTTGATTATTTAAAAGTTGATCAATATTAATACAATTGTCTTAGCTCTCATAGATAAATAAATGGTTTTCTGACATGGAATAGATAATTGTTACAACACTAAAGTATACAAAGAGATGATTTAGTCTGGGAAAACATCATTTATTTATGAGATGTAATTACCCCTGTGAGATGATAATGAATAATTCATGAATATGCATGAACATTTCATGAACTGTTCATGAACAGATTTCATGAACAGTTCATCATATCTTCATGAACATTTGATGAGCAATTCATGAACTGAAAATCGACAGTAATGTTCATGAACTTTAATGTTCATGAACAATTCATGAACAAGAAAGGTTCATGAGCATTTAAATGTTCATGAACAACAATGATCATGAACCCTTTCTTGTTCATGAATTGTTCATGAACTTTGTTCATAAATTGTTCATGAACATTGAAGTTCATGAACACTTAAATGTTCATGAACCTTTCTTGTTCATGAATTGTTCCAGTAGATTCCACTGGAATTATCACTGGTAAATCCACAAACTGATTAACTAATATAAAAATTATGTGTGATATATAAACTTCTCTTCCTTTCTGTAATTCAAAACTTGCTGTCTCTGTATTTCCAACAATAATTGCTGAATAAAGGTATTAAAATGGAGTCTGCATAAAATCTGTTTCATATCATTGCTGGCAGCTCATATTTAATCCCCTAAAAGTACAAAAATATCCACAAAGAATCAATTGTTCAAGAGGTAATGATTGTATGAAGCAATACATTCAATAGAAACAGCATTATGCATCTTAAATTGCATTGGAAGTTTAAGTTAAACTCAAATTTAGTACCCCCCCCCCCCTCTTTATCCCTTGAAGATGAAACTGGCGACTTAAATTATTATTAACGTTTCACCAATTTAATTTACGATGAATATTATTCACACAATTTAATTTCTACATATCAGATTATCATATATACCCATGTACCATTTACATGTCAGATTACGATATGTCTGTTATGAATGTGACAACAATATATCAATTTATCATTCTTCATTAATTTATTGTCTGCCTAAACTTTCTGATGTTTTGCTCAGATTAAAATCCTAAATGTTTTATATTGCCTCAACAAATTGTATTTCATAATCATTATATGTTAAATCAAATACTTATCTGAAAACATCTGCGTTTGGATTCTCCATTTTTGTTATCCAGCGTAATCATATGACGTCATATTTGCAAGTGCGTTTAAGTCAAGGTGTCAATCTCGTCCCATATAATATCGGCCCGAAGTTGATTCGTCCCTGTTATGGTATTTCAGTGAACTTCTCAAAATCGGTCGACCGTTGGACTACGGAAACAGCCGATTTGCGGGGTTTGCCGGTTTGTAGAAATTTAAAATCACAAGAGTTACTTCCCCTTAATATGGGTGTTTGAAAATGTTTTGAAAATGTATTTCACTTTCATTAAAATATACGTTTTCCTTTTAAAATTTTAGTTTTGTATATAATATCTATCTTAAAATACAGCTACAACTTCTATTTCATCTTATTTTATTTTTTTATTTTGCAGGAATAAAAAAATAAAAACACCATACATTTATGATATTTCACGAATAATTATGTAAAATGTTCTACTCTGAAAGGTCGAAACGGTACCTATGATACTCATTTATACGTGTGATGTAAGATAATAAAGATAAAAAAAAATACGTGTGATGTAAGTTATAAATGTTACACCTAGTGATTCATCAAAACTTCATGAACATTCATAAATACTTTTAATGAACATTTCATGAATTTTTATGAGCAGCTAGTGATTCATCAAAACTTCATGAACATTCATAAATACTTTTAATGAACATTTCATGAATTTTTATGAGCAGCTAGTGATTCATCAAAACTTCATGAACATTCATAAAATACTTTTAATGAACAGTTCATGAATTAGATTCATGAACCTTCATTTATGAATTATTTATGAATTTTCATGTACCATTCATGAACATTCACGAACCATTCATGATAGTTCATGAAGTCATGAATTTCTTCTCGCCGGGGTAGGTCTGAACTTAAGCTTCAAGTAATTACTTCCCTGAGTACTTTTGGACTTTTGTCTTATTGTTATGTATCTGTATTGTATGGTCGTATGTGTTTTGTAGTTTAGTCGTGAGAGTTGTGTCCCTTTGTATGATGATGATGCATATTATTATTTGTCATGTGATGTTATCAGTCTCTTTGAAATAAACGTGCTATGGAAATAGATGTGTTTTTGTTGCTCTTAAGCAAATATAACTTTAGCGACATGGGGAGGCAAGTATATGTTCCCCCATGTACGTAATATTATGGTTCCAAGGTTGTTATGATGAATAAGAAAGCAAGGAGATGTGGTAAGATTCAAGATGCCAATAGGACAACTATCCACATGGATAAGGAAAAGTTTAAATGTCCACAAACATGTAGGCTATCAGGACATAACATGTCTGTCTCAAGTAGAAAGCCTGTTTTTCTGGAATATTTCAAGATATTTCTCTTAATATATATTCAAACAAGTGTCAACAGATTATTTGTGACTTTTTGTCCTGTGACTTTTTGTCCTACCAAAATTGTTACTTTATGTCCTGTGACTTTTTGCAACAGTCTGTGACTTTCTGTCCATTTACCTTTTTCTGTAGGTACTGTTGATTGGGGCAATGCCATACATTATTTTAAGAATAAATCAGGCCTAAATAAAGATAAAGAGATGTGGTATGGTAGCCAATGAGACAACTATGCACAAATTAAAATGAAGTGAATTTAGATAATTAACAATTATAGGGAACTCACTCACAGTACTGTGCTGAGCCTGTCCGTATAGTTTGCTTTAAAAGGCCCTGACATGAAAAATATGAAACAATTCAATTGAGAAAATTAAAAGCCTTTTCTAAATACTGCATGAAATATAAAAATATATTTTTCAAATTATTTATTGTGCAATATGAATAGTTTCAATCAAATATATTGGGTATTGTACAGTTCTCAAGACAATTAAGACAAAGAGAGTGATCTGTTAAACTTGACTTTAATTATGATAACGATTGGCTATAAAAATCATATAGAAATAATAGCAATGATGGTTTCTCATTGTCATATAAAAAAGATTTATGGTGCAGAACATGAATTTTTAGCACCTTTGTTGTTTTGTTTGCACCATACTGGCGCCATTTACATAAATTATAAACACCCCACATTTAAAGCGAAAATACAGAAGTCCTTAAGCTTACCAATGTGCACCAAAATTAAATACTCCTAAGCATTATGTAAATCGGAAATTTTCCATGCTTGAGAGATATTTTTTTCTCAGTTTTAGAATACACAATTTAAGGCTCATGTGAAAAGCTTTTCCAAGGTTTTAGGTCTTCCAAAAAAACTTTTAAATAATCGTTTGAATATGTAGCACTGGAATTTTAAACCATATATATATACCCCCTTGTTTTGGTAAATAGATATCTGCAATTTTCCATTCATAGACCAATAGACCATATAAACCTTGTAAATAAAATTCATTTGACTATTATGACATATGGTATATTATAAGTACACCAATGTCTGTGATAACCCTCCCCCTTTTTTGACATTTTCCCATTTAGACCAATAGACCATATATATACCTTGTTAGTAAAATGCATTTGACTATTATGACATATGGTATATTATAAGTACACTGATGTCCTTGATATAAGTTGTTACCAATTTTGAAACAAACTTCCCCTTTTTTTGACATTTTTTCAATTTTCCATTTTCCATTTATAGACCAATTATAAACATCTTGTTAGTAAATTTCATTTGAGTATTATGACATATTTGAAACCAATTTCCCCCCTTTTTTAATTTTCAATTTTTCCATTCATAGACCAATTATAAACATCTTGTTAGTAAATTTCATTTGAGTATAATGACATACCAGTATGTATTTGAAACCAATTCCCCCCCCTTTTTTTGACATATGAAAATCTTCATTTTCGATTCATAAACCAATAGACCATATACATCTTGTTAGTAAAATTGATTTGAGTATTATGACATATGGTACATTATTAGTACACCAATGTCCTTGGTATAAGTTGTTACCTGCAATGTTAACCAGGTGTAAACAGGTGTTACGACTTAAGGCTGACATAAGCTGATGTCATAATAACATGCAATAAATCTGTAATCAGTTGTCATGGAGGTGCGAAATTGATGAAATAGTAATGGTCTTTTACTAATAATTTTGACATATAACATGCAGTCTAATTTGTTCCTTTATTTGGCCTTTTGATCTCTAAGTAATTTAAGTAGAGTAACATATATAATATACATGTTATACACAGGTTTTTTTCTCGTGCACTCTGTGTCCCCGACTTCACGTGTGTGTTTTAAAGTGACGTCTTCTTTGTCTTAGACTTTCTGGAATGCAATTAAAGGTTCTAATAAATTGTCTTATCGGGGCCTTTTATAGCTGACTATGCGGTATGGGCTTTGCTCATTGTTGAAGGCTGTACGGTGACCTTTAGTTGTTAATGTCTGTGTCAGTTTGGTCTTTTGTGGATAGTTGTCTCATTGGCAATCATACCACATCTTCTTTTTTATATGACCAAATTTAGTTAAAAAAATGATTGTATGAGACAGCGATTTGAAGATAAAACCAAAAATGACATCTTTGCTAAAGATTGAGTTGATTTTTTTTCTAGTGGAATTTTTAATACATATAAGTATTCTCTTTATATGAACAAAGAAGTTCAGCAAACATAAATAAGACAGCAATTTAACAAAGAAATAAACCAGAAATAATGTAGATATCTTTGTGGATTATTAAAAATTAAAATGAAGTTTTTTTTTTTAGCTTTGAAGTTATACAGACTCTATGCCATATGCCATCTTTTAAACCTGAAACAAAAGAATAATCAGCAATTTGAAAACAAAGTTAAACCTGAAATAGATACATGAGATATATCTTGGCTTAAAATTTAAAAAAAAACCTCATGTGGTATTTTTATGGCAGACCCAGCTGATTGAAGCATTGTTTTTTTTTTAATTTTCAATTTATTTTATTTCCTATTTGAAGGTCTCCATCTGGAAGGTAAGAACTGGAATTTGAAATGAAAATGTTTATTTAATTTCTAATTCACATGATAACATTTTTTATAATTTACTAATACCTGTTGGTTGTATAGAAAGTTGTTTTTTTACTTTTTTTAATTTTTGGTGTCATTTTCACTTTATTTTAATAGAATTTATCCTTGCGTTAAATTTTATGTCAAGGTTTCTTATGTGTACACCTTAAGTTCAAAGCCATTTAATAAAAAGTTATTTTATCACAAGCACATATTTAGGTTTGTTTTTCACTCTTAATTGTTATTTTATGAATTTAAGTTAGAAATTATGAGTGTTCTAGATGAGTTTAGTCTGTAATACAGCTTTTTAATAGCTTTTAATTGTTAATATTATTTATTTAGTTTTGATATCTGTGTAACATATGTAATATTGTATTGGAAAAGTGATAATATCTTCATTTGAATCCACTTTAGACATGTTAGAAGAATGAAGGACAGAAAGTCACAGGACAAAAAGTCACAGACAAAAAGTCACGGACAAAAAGTCACAGGACAAAAAACCTTTCTCTTATGTATTCAAAAAATTGTCAAACAAATATTTGTGACTTTTTGTCATGGACTTTTTGTCCTATCAAATTTGACTAATTGTGTCCTGTGACTTTTTGTCCTGTGACTTTCTGTCCGTTTACCCTTTAGAATACCCTTCAGGGTTGATTGCATAGAAAAAGTGAAAATCAAAACAACTAGAAAATTGAGCAGAAAGGGCAATTTTTGGGAGAGATCCGTTTGCGCCAAAAATGCGTCCTTTTGCGCCACAACTTTTTTTCTCAAATGCTACGTTTGCGCCACATGTTTTAAAATTAGATGGTTTCATTTGTGCCAAAAATAAAACATACGATTGCGCCAGTTAAAAGAAAATTACTTCCTTGCTCCTTTATTCGGACTTGGAACCGGCAGTGTAACACGGCACATGTTTCCTTTTCTGAAACATATGTTTTTATTACTGCTGCTGCATGGGTACTTCCCAATTTAATGTATGTAGTAGCTTTTAACTTCTTTTTATTGTCCAAAAAGACAAACATTGAAGGATGAAATCCATAAAATAGTTAATAATAGTTCATAATAATAATAAAGCCCATACGCATGGTGGGAACAAAGCTCTGTGTCATCAACATTTGTGGCTAAAACATAAAGAGCAAAAACTTCTATTTTCTATATTGGCATATCTTTGTTAAGCAAAGCAATAAGTTTTATTCTCTCTCTGTACATTGTCTGTCTAATGCTGCTTAAGTCATTTAATTCTCTTCAGAAACTCGTCTTTATGCTGAAATATCTCCTAATATGTGATACCTTTTGGGGCAAAAATAAGAATACATATATAGTAATCATTAATATTTATGATAGATATATGTACAGGTAAATTGGCGCAAATGAGTTCCGAATATTGGCGCAATTGATACATTTTGAAAATAAAATTTGGCGCAAATGATACCCCTGAAAAACAGTAATTGGCGCAAAAGGACTGCTGCCCAATTTTTGTCATAAATTTTAATGATGAAACATCATATTGAGTGCAAGTAATCTTATTTTACATAGATATAGTTAAGTCTTGAATTCATGACTGTTCAGAGTGTATTGCAAATTGATGTATTAGAGTTTGCAGTTCAGTCAAAATTTGTTTCAAACTTAGATTGTTTAAAAAACGTGACTGAGATCTAATACAGGTCCAATTTAGAGAAAGAAATAGAAGAAAGTCATTTAAAACAAAAATGGTAGGTTTAATTTTTCCATTATATCTTTCAGAACCGCTTTGGGAGTATGGAGGACAATCTTGGAAGAGACAGAAAGACTCGCCAAGGCTCGGCTTCAGGCAGCTGAAATATACATGGAGAAAATAGCTGAGCCTCTGAAACCTCTAAAATCTGCTAAAATACAATGTTATAAAAAGGTAAGGCTGAATATGAATAAGATTTGCCTACAGTTATAAGCAAATGTAGGACAGAAAGTCACATGACAAAAAGTCACAGGACAGAAAGTCACATGACAAAAAGTCACAGACAAAAAGTCACAGGACAAAAAGTCACAATTCTTTTTTTCTGATTATTTTCTTTCAAGAAAAAACGCTTATTTCTACAAAAATATTTTTGTATTTTCTTAAACTATACATATATAAACCAACTTTGTAAACACAATTTATAAAAAAAAATATCAAAGATGATCAAATAATTGTTAAAAAAAACAAAATGTCAAAGTGGCTTGGCACTTAAATGGCATGGGTTCATGGTGCCAAGAAATATATCTTTTGCATGATTAAAATTTAACAAATCTTGATTTTTCTAGTATAATGACACATTTCCTAAACTTTGATATGAATATATGTATTAAAAAGTAAATATTTCAAGATATTTCTCTTATATATTCAAACAATTGTCAACAAATTATTTGTGACTTTTTGTCCTGTGACTTTTTGTCCTACCAAATTTGTGACTTTTTTGATGTCCTGTGACTTTTTGTCCTGTGACTTTCTGTCCGTTTACCTTATAAGCTGGCCCAACAGCTCACTTTCAAAGGCTGGTCGATGGAGATCTGGGGATTTTGTCAACAAGGCAGCAATCCAGGGACACAAAAAAGACTATCAGCCTAGAAATGATACATTAAAATGATTAGAAAAATAAGCTTGATAAATTTTACACAAGATTCTTCAGATCGTTATAGAGCTCCTCATGTTTTGAATATTTCTTCATCAGTGTCTTTAAAATAATTAAATTGAACGTCAATGATGAAAGTTTATCCAGAAAGAACTTCCTAAACAAGAAATTTACTAAGCGTTATTTTCATAAAATATATGATTTATGAGAGGCTGTGACAAGACATTTAAAAATAACCACGGCTTAAAAAATTGAAAAAAGTAAGGAATCAGGAAGAGCTTATATTAGATAAGCTTCTTATGGTATTAAACCTTGAGGCAACACATAAGTTATTTTGTTTGTTTAATTAAGGAAAGGGAAGTCATTTTAAACTAGAGTAAAAGTTTATCTGTTAAAGTAAATAAAGATATAAGAAGAATGAAAAAATGGAGTGAAATAAATATTTTTTGAAAAATAATTTAATTGGTTTTATGCTGATTTATTGCTATATATTTATGAACGGGTATAATTTATGATTTTGTATGTGAAGTTTGTTTTTGAAGCACAATGTATTCCTTTTAAGAAATTTTGTTTTAAAATATGACTATGATAAATAATTTAAAAAATAATATGCATCAACATTAAACAATTATAAGATTATGACTCCCCCACAAATCAACTATTTTTTTAACATTTGATTTTCATGGTTTTTTCTGAAATCTGCATTGGAATATTTTATTTCCCTGCCGCAAGGTGAAGGGACATTAAAAGCGTTATCCCTTGACTGTCCGTCCTTCTGTCCATTCATTTGAAAAGCAAGCTAATGAGCAGTGGCACTCTTTTCCTCAGACACAATCTTCATTATATTATAGTTATTATAATAATTTCAATAAAATTGAGAATGGAAATGGGGAATGTGTCAAAGAGACAACAACCCGACCATAGAACAGACAACAGCAGAAGGTCACCAACAGGTCTTTAATGCAGCGAGAAATTCCCCCACCCGGAGGTGTCCTTCATATGGCCCCTAAACAAATATATATACTAGTTCAGTGATAATGAATGCCATACTAACATGACTAAACTCCAAATGCTTGTATTTTTGTAGATGGTACCCCAGTTGACCACTTATCAACAAGAGATCAGCCAGACTGTGAATGAGATGGTCAAATCACAGAAAACCTATAATATTGACCAAACACTGACCCATGATGCAAGACAAAAAGCTGCTGAGGCTAACGACAGGTAAGTCAAACATATTAGATGTAGTATGAACCCATGAGACAACTCTCCACAAAAGACCATATTCCATAGTCTTCATTAAAAGGCACAAAATGTCAAAGTAGAACAATTCAAACAAGAAAACTAAGGGCCTGGTCTATATACAAAATAATGCATGACAAACAAATACGATATATACCGGTACATCAACAAACGACAACCCAGGCACCCAGACTCATCGTGCTACTTATGAGCCTTAAGCTCTACATTGATCAAACTCTTGCTCATGAGGTGAGACAAAAAGCTGCTGTGGCTAACATTAATAATTCTAAGAGTACAAAATCACACAATTTTGGTAATAACTAAATATAAGTAATTTGTGGCCATTTTAAGTCATTATCATATTTTAAAGTTACTATTATTGATTTGATCTTCACCACTCAAGAGGATTAGATTTTCTTCTCAGTACTTGGTTTAAAAGTAAAGTCAAAGTTTTGATGTGCTGAAAAAAAACCTTTTTATATTGCAAAAGGCATTGTCAGTTTGTTATCGACTAATATGAGTTTGAATATGCATTTATTATATTTTGTATCCCTTTAGAGATCAATACATACTTTTGTAGGAGTATGGATTTAGTTTAGAGGGTAATCAATTATTTCTATAATTCAAATCGCATAAATTATTAGACAAAAATGAGTTTTTACTGTATTTTAATTTTATTTTCAGATTATCAAGAAAATCTACAGGAATTTTTACTTCCCTAGCAAGTTTACAGAAAAATTGTGCCAAGGTATAATAATTATAAACTAGATGTCCTAAATATGTGCTTGTATATATATATATATATATATATAGAACATGTGCAACTGGATATTGAATATATGGTTATACCAATGCTATTTTACAATATCAATATGCTAGTGTAAATATTGTGACTGTGTATAAACAATAAGGGAAGAAAAAACAAAGTTACTGTACAAAGAAAATTATTCCAGTAAAGATCACTACTTGATACATCCAGCTGTGATCTGGAAGGTTTTTTTCACTATGGGCCCAGGGCCCCTCAAAAATTAATTCAATGGGCCATTTTAAAAAATAATGGGCCATGTTGTCTAATGAGTGGGCCATTTAAATTGACGTCTGTAAAAAAAATAAAAGTATCAGTATATTTTGGCAAAGAGATGTTGGTACTTATACCTTTATGATTTCAAATAATATCATGGAAATTGCTCCTGTGACTTTGTAATTTCAATTTCAATGAATATACAATAACTTTTTCCAAACCGAACAATATTTACATGTAAGTTAACCTTTATTTACAATGTTTAAACTGGTACTGTTGCCTTGTTCATGTTCATGTTTTTTTTTTTGTACATTAAATTTGGGTCTTCGTCGATACCATACTTATTCCAGACGTTCCGTATCAGATGACACTTCAGGCATTTCCTCTGCACTTCTTGTATTATTATAACTTCATCACGGTGACAAGAATAACAGTAGAGGGTACCATTAATTCATAGAACAAAACAACAATTCGCTGAAGTCATGTTTACAAAATGTCAAAAGAGCCAAAGACCAAAAAATGACAAGGACAGTTAAGCTTCTTTTATGGAGCCAAAAACTATATTCATAAAGAGGCTTTGGGGTTTTTCAATCGAAATAATAACAAACAAAACTAAATGAGATTATTATTAGAGTTAAATCTCGTCGGTACTAGCCAAATTTCACAAATTTAAAGTTGTTTATAAAAAATTATATCATGAATGATGGTTAATTACGTTTTTTTGGTTATCAGTTAGACTGCATGGTTCTATTATTACCATAGAAAATACCTGAGACGTTAAACCGCATGGTTCTATTATCACAGGAAAACACCCGAGACGTCCCAAAAATATATAGGTGCTCCTATTATTGGAGGAACATTACACAGTTGTGTACACACATATGGCGGCACAGAACACGATCGGAAATCCATTTGACGATATCTAAACGAAGTGAAAAATATCGTGCGCCATGTGGGTGCTTACATTTGTCACTGTATGCGCCATTTCTTGTCAATATGCGATATAGGCACAGGGCGCACGTCCTTCCCGATCACTGTACATAGTGAGGCACACATTGAGAAAATTAAAAAGAATGAGAAAACAGGCAAAAAAATCATTTACTCTGCTTAACATTTTAAATTGTTATAAGAATTCAATGCTTTCAATTTAATCTTTTTCTCCATTTTAGTTAAATACCCGACGAGACGGATGTGAAGTCAAATCTACAAACTCACGAAATGAATATTTATTATGTTTAGCTGCAAGCAGTGCTCATCAACATCGGTATTACTCAACGAATTTACCCGATCTCATAGACGTATGTAAATTTATAAAATCCTGAGAAATGTGTAACTTTTTTTGGTATGGTATGATTGAATGATTTAAAGAGTAATTTATGATATAGAAAAAGAAAGGATATACAGTATCTATCCAAGATACCAAATCAGATAAGGTACAGCAAAAATCACACATAAACCAAAAGAACAGCGCTTTTATTGCTGTTCTTCATCTCAAAGTCACAGTAAGGCCTTCAACTCCGAGCAAAAAACTCTCATCTCACTGCAAGTTTTTGACCTAGCTTGGGCGGAATTCTTTGCAAAAATAATTTGTGTATACTTTGTAAGATGTTGCACCGCCTAATCAGGCAGAAAATTACACACTGGAAAGTAGTACAAAGTTTATTATGTGTTTGCTGACAAGTTACAATGACAATTACTAATTAAACTCTCAAGTAATATAAAATGAAACAATCTGTTCTTTCATTCCCTACTAATAGAGTGTAATTCTACACTCTCAGAGCTCGATGTTTACTGCAATTACCTTAAAAGAAAGCATTCATATCTGCAGAAGAATAATTAAAAAGAATTGCAAGATTTAATAAAACAACACCAAAAGACAGATAGGACCATACTTTGAAATTATAGGACCCTAGTGCATTAAGGGCTTGGGGGAAACACTGTCAGGGAAAAAACATAGATTTGATAAAAAACGCAATTAGGCATAGTAACTGAACTAGTATATATTTGTTTAGGGGCAAGCTGAAGGACGCTCGGGGTGCGGGAATTTCTGGCTACATTGAAGACGTGTTGGTGACCTTCTGCTGTTGTTTTTTCTATGATCGGGTTCTGACAGACTAACGGTTGTCTCTTTGACTCATTCCTAATTTCCATTCTCAATTTTAATTACCGGTAGGCATATAGATATACAATTTGCAGTTCAAAATTGAGAAGGTTTTGAAAACCCTACACCATGAATGTGTTTTAAAAAACTGCTTAATTAAAAACTAGAAATAAATTTTACAATTTGTTATTTCTTTTTTCAGACATTAGATGGAGATATGTATGACCATATTAGAGATTATTTTCTGACCTATGGGAAAGCTGCATTAGATGTCAGTACTCAGGAAAAATCTGCTTGTGAAAATATATTCACTGAAGCTGATTTAGTAAGTACATCTTTGCTCATGATAGGATAATTTGTCAGAATGTAGTAAATACCATTGCATATGCATATTTTTGCTTTGCTCAGTGTTAAAGGAGGACATACTGTAAGCTGTTGTTAATTTCTGTGTCATTTGGTCTGTTGTGGAGAGTTGTACATGTCTCATTGGTAATCATACTAATTCTCCTTATTTTTGCTTACTGTCAATTCAGAAATTGTTGTGAGCACTTATCTTACATTTTTGAACTGTGTCGGGAAATGCTAAATGAACTAATTCCCCAATAAAACAGAAGGCAATGTCTGGCAAGGGTCCTGATTTGAAACAGGAACATTGTCATGTGGCAGACACATAGATATACATAAATACTGCACACAAATTCAGTATTAGAGAGTCCACACAAGTCATATACAGGTAACCATTCTACATATGCGGAACAGGGGCGGATCCAGCCATTTAAAACAAAAGGGGGGGTTCTAAACTAAGAGTAAAGGGGGGTCCAAGTATATGCTCCCATTCAAATGCATTGATCGGCCAAAAAAAAGGGGGGGGTCCCAACCCCTGGAACCCCCCCCCCTGGATCTGCCAATGTAGAAGTAAATCAACATAGCAAAAATAGATTTGAAAAGACTTTTTTTTGGCTTTGTCAGTTTTTATTTTGATTTCTTTTTTTTTTCATTATTACTTGGCATATGTCTTCTTGTTATACGACCGCAAATTTTGAAAAAATTTTCGTCGTATATTGCTATCACGTTGGTGTCGGCGTCGTCGTCGTCGTCGTCGTCGTCGTCCGGCGTCCGAATACTTTTAGTTTTCGCACTCTAACTTTAGTAAAAGTGAATAGAAATCTATGAAATTTTAACACAAGGTTTATGACCATAAAAGGAAGGTTGGTATTGATTTTGGGAGTTTTGGTCCCAACATTTTAGGAATAAGGGGCCAAAAAGGGCCCAAATAAGCATTTTCTTGGTTTTCGCACCATAACTTTAGTTTAAGTTAATAGAAATCTATGAAATTTTGACACAAGGTTTATGACCACAAAAGAAAGATTGGGATTGATTTTGGGAGTTTTGGTTTCAATAGTTTAGGAATAAGGGGCCAATAAAGGGCCCAAATAAGCATTTTTCTTGGTTTTTGCACAATAACCTTAGGTTAAGTAAATAGAAATCTATGAAATTTAAACACAATGTTTATGACCACAAAAGGAAGGTTGGTATTGATTTTGGGAGTTTAGGACCCAACAGTTTAGGAATTAGGGGCCAAAAAGGGACTCAAATAAGCATTTTTCTTGGTTTTCGCACTATAATGTTAGTATAAGTAAATACAAATCTATGAAATTTAAACACAAGGCTTATGACCATAAAAGGAAGGTTGGTATTAATTTTGGGAGTTTTGGTCCCAACAATTTAGGAAAAAGGGGCCCAAAGGGTCCAAAATTAAACTTTGTTTGATTTCATCAAAATTGAATAATTGGGGTTCTTTGATATGCCGAATCTAACTGTATATGTAGATTCTCAACTTTTGGTCCCGTTTTCAAATTGGTCTACATTAAGGTCCAAAGGGTCCAAAATTAAACTTAGTTTGATTTTGACAAAAAATGAATCGGTTGGGTTCTTTGATATGTTGAATCTAAAAATGTACTTAGATTCTTGATTATTGAAGTTTTTTGGTCCAGTTTTCAAATTGGTCTACATTAAGGTCCAAAGGGTCCAAAATTAAACTTTGTTTGATTTCATCAAAAATTGAATCCTTGGGGTTCTTTGATATGTCAAATCTAACTGTGTATGTAGATTCTTCATTTTTGGTCCTGTTTTCAAATTTCAAATTCTACATTAAAGTCCAAAGGGTCCAAAATTAAACTAAGTTTGATTTTAACAAAAATTGAATTCTTGGGCCTCTTTGATATGCTGAATCTAAACATGTACTTAGATTTTTGATTATGGGCCCAGTTTTCAAGTTGGTCCAAATCAGGATCTAAAATTATTATATTAAGTATTGTGCAATAGCAAGTCTTTTCAATTGCACAGTATTGTGCAATGGCAAGAAATATCTAATTGCACAATATTGTGAAATAGCAATTTTTTTTTTAATTAGAGTTATCTTTCTTTGTCCAGAATAGTAAGCAAGAAATATTCTATTGCACAATATTGTGCAATAGCAAGAATTTTTTTTAATTGGAGTTATCTTTCTTTGTCCAGAATCAACTTAAATCTTTGTTATATACAATATACAATGTATATACACTTTTTACTACCAACTGATAAATTTAAATAATCTTTACCATTCAGTGATAACAAGCAGTTTTTTTACATCTTAATATTTTATGATGTATTTAAATGAGTAGTTATTGTTGCAAACTCCATTAGAAATTTGAATTGATATCAGTTTTGAAAAATGGAAACGGGGATGTGAAAAAAAAGGGGGGGGGGGTTAAATTTTTCTCATTTCAGATTTCATAAATAAAAAGAAAATTTCTTCAAACATTTTTTTGAGAGGATTAATATTCAACAGCATAGTGATTTGCTCAAAGGCAAAAAAAACCTTTTAAGTTCATTAGACCACATTCATTCTGTGTCAGAAACCTATGCTGTGTCAACTATTTAATTTTAGATTTAAAAAGTTTGAAGAAGAAATCTTTAATTGATTTGTAAAATCTTGGCATTTGTTTTGTGTAAAAAAAACCCATGTAATGTCAAAAATTTGATCACAATCCAAATTCAGAGCTGTATCATGCTTGAATGTTTTGTCCATACTTGCCCCAACTGTTCAGGGTTCGACCTCTGCGGTCGTATAAAGCTGCGCCCTGCGGAGCACCTGGTTTTAATTTATACTGCAAGTTGATATTTTTATATATATTTTTCAGATTGACAGAAATTTTAATCACCAGTGCTTTCTTTATTGTAATAAAATATTAACAGACAAAGTGCAATACCAGTTTGAACCATGTCATAACGATAAGGTAGGTCACATACTAACATGACTGTAGTGAGGTGGCAGGGATGGAAATTAAGTGAATGCCTAGTAACTGAGCTTACAAAATTATTGGCTGGGCTTTAAATTTAAATTTAAAAATTTTAAATGCCATCCCTGCAGTCACATTACTTCAAACAATATAAACCACAGTTACGGTATATACAAATGAATGCAGAGAAGGTTATTGAGACAACCACACAGAAATCCAATAAACAATACAAATAAAATTAGTGAATAAATTGGGCCCTTTTATATTCTGTTTATGCGCCACCATAGCCATAGGGGGCATTACGTTTTACTCTTGTTGATCTATACTTCCAAAACTTTGGTTCGATCCTTTAATTTTAGTTTGCTTCAACCAAATGTTATGAAACTTATACACAAAATGCTTATCACTACACACTGGAAAAAGTTAAAATGTTCTCTAGCTTAATTTGCCTCTACCAAATGTTATTAAACTTTTATACAATACTTATAACCACAAAACTCAGATCAAGTGCTTATTTGGGTTGCAACACTTTTACCATTTTTCAGTTATGTCCCTTTATAACATTGTATGCAAGTGGGACATTATCTGGGTCATGTTAAGTGAATTATACAGTTCTATAATATACATTATTCGTAAAATTATGCTATGAATGGTGCATTAACCTGCTATTTATTAAATTTTCGGATTGGAGTGATTTTGAGCACATTTGTATGTTATTGTTTGTGTATTCCAGTGCAATAAAATATCCAAGGAACATGGTGCAGACCTTCAGGTTGATAAAGAGGCCAGGAAATGGGCCACAAAAATAGCCAAGGAGACCAAAGCCATCAGGGACCATGAAAAAACACTCAAGGCCCTTGAGGCCACAGCAGCAGGGGACTTGGTAATAGTAGCAAAATTTTGAAGAAAAAAAATAATTTCAGAATAAAATACGAAACTTAGAAAAAAAAAATTTGAAGGATGCTAGAAAAATATGATAGTTTGGAAAAAAAAAATATCTTGTTCCTTCAACAAAATAAAAATTATTGTTTGCCATTGATTTTATTCCCATAGTAAAGGACAATTATTAACTAATATTACAACCATTTTCTGTTTTTTTTGAAAATCTTACCAAGAACACATAAGATTTTGGAATCTCTGAATTATTTGCAATTATTATCTAACATAAATGCTGATTCAGATCTTTAAAGAGCTGTTAGATTGCAGATTTTATATGATTGTTATTTAATTTCTAGGGATCTGACTCTGGAACAGGGATGGAAAACAATCAACAAGAGATTGAACAGAAAATAGAAGAAATGAAACAGCACATCAGGAAAGCTGAAGTAAGTCTCCTTTGTTAGTTTAAATGATGCAGCACAAGTATATACTCTTCTGAATTTTTATGGCCCTTTATGGGTATTATGTTTTCTGGTCTGTGCGTCTGTTTGTCAGTACATCTGTTCATCTGTCCGACATTAGGTTCAAGATGTTTTTGATGAAGTTGAAGTCCAATCAACTTGAAACTGAGTACACATGTTGCTTATGATATGAGCTTTATAATTTTACTGCCAAAATTTTTACCCTAATTTCACAGTCCTCTGAACATTGAAAATGATAGTGTGAGTGGGGCTCTGTGTCCTCTATGGGCTTATTCTTGTTCAGAATAAATCTTGTTCTATAGGCCTAGTTAATCAGTGAATCACCTATCATTATAATCATGTTATAACTCTGAACAATTCATTTAACTTGCTTGCTCATTTGCTGAACATTTAAAATGGCCCAAATTATGGATATCATGTAAACTGTAATGAAGGAATAAATAGTAACTAATAAATCTTTAAGTTGTCAGTATACATCAATCAGTTCAATACCCTATGATATAATGATGATGTAATACACTGGTAAAAATGCAAGTCTTGAAGCTAGAACCAAAATATGGCATTTCTATAAATAACTATTGAAATAAAGACATACATGTAATGTTGATTCATTTAATTTCGTCGATAACAATTTTCATGGATTGAGGAAAACTTACACTTTTGTTGATATCTAAATCAGTGGTTTTGCTAAAGTCTGCATACAAGACGATGGAAAATTTGTAAATCGTTAAAAATTTTAATTTGTGGTTTCCCTGGTTCCCAAAGAAATCAACGAAAAATAATGAAATCACAGTATTGAATTTGTGAAGTGAAATTGTTTTGATCCCAAGTTGACCAGTCAAAAAAATACATCAAAACATTGTTTAGCTCTGACCATTATATTTGAACTCATTGTTGGGAATTAAACATGGGCCACTTGATTTATTGTAGAGCCTGCGACAAAAAGCTCGATATAGGGATAGTGATCTGGCGGCGGCGGTGTTAGCTATCTTCTTTAAAAAGCTTTATGTTTTAAAAGGTGGAAGACCTGGATGCTTCATACTTTGTATATAGATGCCTCATGCTACGAAGTTTCCATCAGTCACATGTCCAATGTCCTTGACCTCATTTTCATGGTTCAGTGACTACTTGAAAAAAAAAGTTCAGATTTTTTCTAATGTTAAATTCTCTCTTATTATAAGCAATAGGATAACTATATTTGGTATGTGCGTACCTTACAAGCTCCTCATGCCCACCAGACAGTTTTCGCTTGACCTCGACTTCATATCATGGATCAGTGATCAAGGTTAAGTTTTGGTGGTCAAGTCCATATCTCAGATACTATAAGCAATAGGTCTAGTATATTCGGTGTATGGAAGCACTGTAAGGTGTACGTCGTCCAACTTGTAGGTGTCATCTGACCATTACCTAATTTTCATGGTTGAGTGGTTATAGCTAAGTGTTTGTGGTTTGGTCTGTTTTTCTTATACTGTATGCAATAGGTATACTATATTTGGTGTATGGAACGATTGTAAGATGTGCATGTCTAGCTGGCAGGTGTCATGTGACCTTGACCTCATTTTCATGGTTGAGTGGTTATAGCCAAGTTTTTGTGTTTTTGGTCTATTTTCTTATATTGTATGCAATAGGTCTAATATATTTGGTGTATGGAACGATTGTAAGGTGTGCATGTCTAGCTGGCAGGTGTCATCTGACCTTGACCTCATATTCATGGTTCAGTGGTTAATGTTAAGTTTTTGAGTTTTGGTCTTTTTTTCTAATACTATATGCAATAGGTCAACTATTTTTGGTGTATTGAATTATTTTATGATCTATATGTCAGTCACAACGAACAACAAGCTATAAAGGGCCCCAAAATTACTAGTGTAAAATCATTCAAACGGGAAAAACCAACGGTCTAATCTATATAAAAAACGAGAAACAAGAAACATGTATAAATTAGATAAACAATAACAATGATAAGTCGATTATCAGGATGTCTGCATATTCATTTTGTATAATATCAGCTGCTAGACACAATATGAAGCCCTGTTGAACTCATTTGCTGTGTTTGACATGAAGCTTCATGTTGTGACTCAAAGCATATATTTTTTTAAATATAATTAAAGATTTTGCTTTCAATAATACATGTATAGCAATAAAAAAGTATATATGAATCAAAACTTTTTGATTTTCAATTTCAAAGGGCGCATATTTATTTTGTCCAAGAACTATGTGTGAAGTAAGAAGTCACAATTTTAAGACAAATACCTCAATTTGGACATGTTTATGATGTAATTCTGACGTGAAGTAAGAAGTAACCATTTTAAGACAAATGCCTCAATTTGGACATGTTTATGATGTAATTCTGACACCACAAGTGATCTTTCTAAATTTACAAATTACATGTTCATTTGTCATTTACATGTATTTTTATTATGGAATGCTTGATTCTTTATACTGTGGTTTCATTAATATCCATAGGATATCAATTCTTATGGATTTCCAAGTAAAAGGTTAACCACGAATTTAAATATTCAACGAAGTACAAATTTTCTATAGGATTATATGAGGACTTTAGTAAAAACATCAACAAGAAATACAATATTTCCTAAATCCACGCAAAAAATAAATACCAATGAAAATAAATGAATCCATAGTAATCTATTTTGCAATTTCAGCGGCCATATATGAATCTTATTATATCCCTACTTTTCAATGAAATATACTAAAACTGTGTGAAATAAATTTATAATTATGTAAATAGAGGGGAAATTAAAAATAACATTGACAAGTTCACAAGATTAATGACTTGAGTCTTTAGGCTGATAAATATTAAATGAGTTGTTAAAAGTTAATTTAAAACTAGGTGATGTGGTAATGAAACAACTCTCCATCAGAGGCCAAATGGTTAGCAACTATACGGTACCATATGGCCTTCAACAATGAGCAAAACACTTCCCTCAAAGACCTAGAAATGACAAATGTCAAACAATTCAAATAAGAAAACTAACAACTTTATACAATTCATGTCCAATACAATAGATTTAAAAACAAATATGATAATCAGCAAAAAATTTCAGCCTCTGGATTACAGTCTGAGACCTAACTTAGAACATGCACATACAGAAAGAAATGTCTGTTTTAAACATGTTTGTTGATATCAAACCCCCCACCTACCCCCACCACCACCCCTAACCTTGGACAGTGGTGCAACAGAACAATTTAGGAACGAAAGAACAAACTGTAAATTTTGTTAACCAGATTTATACTTGATGGCTTTCTCCTTTTTGTTTAAATGTAATAATCTTCCTTTCTTCCATTGTAGACTGCCAAAGATAAGGCTGAGGCCAGGATAGAAATGCTCAGAGATTCTGGAGGTTAGTTTGAGATATGAATAAATCTTATAAATTAGTTCTTTGTTAAAAAATTTATACTGGTGAAAAAATGAATAAAAATGTTAGACCAAATGCCACAGCATATAATTGTTTTGGAATGTTATATTCAGTATGAAGGAAAGGAGATCCGGAATAATCAACATAATGATTTTAATCCAACTACAGAAATAGCAAAAAGACATCTTGAGGGTGAAATTTAGGAGATAACTGTATTGTATTTATGCCCCGATGGCATCAATGTTGGATTTGATGGTCACAAATTAAGTTTACTGGCAACACGTTAGTGGAGACAGTAAACAGGTATTTGCGATCATCAAATCCCCAATTGATGCCGTTAGAGCTTAAAATACAATATTGTTATCTCCATTCTAATGAAACAGAAAGAAAACGATGTTAAAACATGTAACTAAAATCTGTCATATGCCGTCTGCACTTGTGCGTACGTCCCATAGCATCAATTATCAAATGATGCCATGTAAAAAAGTGACGTTATTCAATCAAAATGAATGTTACATTAGAATCTTATATAATCCACAGGTGTCTATACAATATGTCAAGCTCTCTATATATTCTCCCCAGGCCGTTTTTTTTCACCGTGATGCTATAATAATTCCCGCGACGCTATAATTATTCCCGCGACGCTATAATTATTTTGAAGATGCTATTTTACTTGTCCTCAATTTTGAACTTTCATCTATTATCGATTATCATCATAAAAATTATATCACCTTTAATTGTAATCCCTTTAAGTCGGACACTAAAAGCAATTAAGAGATTAAATAGCTAGGTGTTAATTGCCCTCAGGGTGATTACTGTTTGGATGCGAATATCCCAAGCTGACACTTGTGACATGACTAATACCACATGTCTGCAATCACCAATTTCGACATGGAAAAATGCAATCACAAAACAATTCGAAATCTACGTTTTGTATTACGAACTTTCAAAGATTGAAACGTTTTTTATTTTTTTTTAAAAAGGTCGTTTATTTGTGCATCTCTCCAAAAATTACTTTCTTTCTCTTCCGGTAATACGAGTGCGAGAATTTTGGTTTAGAGCTAAACTAAGTTTAATACTTCTTTAAAAAGTTATCATAATTGGCTTAAGTTTATGTTTAATCCATTTAATGCATTAAAAGCGTCTTATTCATGCACAATCTTTTGTCAAACAATGTTTATTCTCAGACTCATTTTCGTAAATTTTTCTACGGCCGCCATTGCACATTTTTGTGTAAACTGCGGATCGGAACCAGGCCAGATATGTCAAAAATCCGCATTTTCACGATAATAACAACAGATGGACAGTAGACAGAAAAAATATACCATACATATCATTTTGATGTAAAGATAAGAAACAACTGGGACTAATTCATTGAGTGCCATGAAACAATGAATTTAATTCATATACATGATAAAAAAAAGTTTTTAAATAGATTTTTTTTTGCTACTTTTGCTACTTTATCTTTACTTGATATAATATAAAAATAGTTAATTTTGTGTACTAGATATTTAGTTTTGTATTTTTTTACGCAAAATGTGATGCTATCCAAAATTTCTGGGGAGAACACTGATATATGATCTGAATATGTTAAATAGAGCTCATTTTACATAAAATATTGTCACAATTTTGAACGAAAAAAGACCAATGCATATGATCTGTTCCTAGTTACATGTATAATTAGATATAGGAAGATGTTGTTTGAGTGCAAATGAGACAATTCTCCATCCAAGTCACTATTGTAAAAGTAAACAATCATAGTTCAAGGTACAGCCTTCAACACGAAGCCTAGGCTCACACCAAACAGCAAGCTATAAAGGGCCCCAAAAATTACTGATGTAAAATCATTCAAATGGGAAAACCAATGGTCTTATCTATAAAAAACGAAAAACACTTAAGAACCACATAAACAGACCACAACTACAATAACTGAACAGCAGATTCCTGACTTAGCACAGGTGCAAACAATTGCAGCAGGATTAAACATTTTAATGGTACCAAACCTTCTCCTTTTTCTGAAACAGTCAAACCTTTAGATAAATTGTAAATATTGTATATTTTAATTGATTTCTTTACAGTAAATGTAGATGAATGGTTAGCCAGTGCTCAGGCTGAAAGTCTGCGGGTAGAAGAAGATGCCATGTCCAGAAGTTCTAGTCAAGTGTCTGTGAGGAGTGATAGTACGGGAAAGGTTAGTTCTAGTGACAGGAAGAGTGGGTCAATTGTTAGGTGCACACTGAATATTAAAGTTTCACTAAAATGCAAAATTCCTTTAGGCTTGTATGCAGACTTTGGCAAGTCCCTTAAATTGAATACCCACTACACAGCTACTTTTGCATAGGTACTATTTCTGTACTTAAAATTTGTAGTACTGGAAATTTCTTTACTTTAGAATTATTGTCATATTGGTACTTGTCTTTTCCCATATTTGATTTGTACTAAAAATATTGGTACAATAATAATACCAACACTGACCACAGTATTCCATGTTTGAACAACATAACTTTATGAGATTTGAAAAAGACAGATGTTCAAAATGCTAAAAATGTAACCGTGCATCAAAAAATCTGTAGTCCTTAAAATTCAAGTACAAATTAAGTACTGTAAAATACTGGTACCTAAATATTACAATAATTTTATCATATCTGTGTTCTTTTCTTTTTAGATGAGCAATGAAATTGAACAAACCTATACAAAGTATGATGACGATGATGACTTCATTGATGACACATTTGAAGCTACAAAATATGATGATAGCTACCTCTCACATGGAAGTTCTGAGCATGCATACCCAGTGCCAAAGAGATGTAGAGCTATTTATGATTTTCAGGTATTTTTATTTATAGTTAATAACAGTACTTTAAAGTCACAAGAAACTGATAGTAAGTTTTGTGACCTTTACTTGTCAGTGAATAAAAAAGTAATCTAAAAGCACAAAAAAAAAAAGATTCTGAAGGCAAGAATGTGTTTCAATATAGGTGAGCGGTATTGCCAGTTGTAAAGTGCCCCAACATTGAAGCAAGTTATGATTTAACATTATATTAATGTATGGAAATGGGGAATGTGTCAAAAGGAACAACAAAGCAGAAGACAGTCCAAGCCCCCAATATCTCTTCTACACTGGGAGAAAATCCCACACACAGAGGCAGGCTTCAAATGGCCCCTTTAAATAAGAGAAGTTATCTTTGACAAAACAAAATTATTTGCAGTGATGTATTTGCCTAATTCCATTTTTGCAGGCCAGTAATGGAGACGAACTTGACATGGTGGAAAATGAACAATTAGAAATAATCAGTAGTGGTGAAGGTGATGGCTGGGTCAAAGGTCGTAATCATGAAGGTCGTGAAGGTTACATTCCAGAGAATTATGTTGAAATGTTTGGAGACAATGAAAATATTGAATTTCATCCTGTGACTCAGTCAGACTTTCAGGCAACATCACCTCCTCATACTGAGGTAGTGTCACCGACCTCGTCAATAGATCCCATGAGACAGGAAGTGACATCATATTCCTCTAGTGACATGGAGGTACAGATGACAACCAATACAATGCCAGTAGATAATCCAGATCTGTCAGGTATGCTCTTTGTCCTTCCTTATATTATTTGCAGGGGAGGTAATAACTCTTGCTTTAATTTGATGTGATAAAATTACAAGGGAGGTAATTAGCCCTACTGTAATGGAAAATTATCCATGTGTTTTAAGTTGGGTATTATAATGGTAAGGTGGACTTTTTAATATTTGTTTGATAATAGAATTAATTTCTGGATGAAATACAAAATTTGATTTTGATAGAAGTAAATGGTGAAAACACAGAATAAGCAAGTGTTTCTCTAAAAAATAGAACTGTAATCTGTTAATATGTTGTATGTTCATCAGCACTATTTGGCACAGAGGAAAATATTATATATACCAAAATTAAATATCTGTAAAGAGGATTAATGTTTTGACCAAAGGGAGATAACTCATAATTTTAAAGTGTGTAGTACTTACTTTTCACAATCTAAATTTGAATAAAGAATTTAGGTCCATTAATATTTTTCGTTTTTCTTAACATTAAACATAAATTGATGTTTTAATATCTTAGCTGTTTTAATTGGTAAGAAGTATTTTATAGACAATGGGCCTGTTGAATTTGAATACCAATTTTCCTCAATAGTATTGGTACAAGGTAACCACAAATTTAAATGTTCCACTTATTAAGGTGGTACCTAACACTACAGGGAGATAACTCTGTAAAATCAGCTAAACGTTTTAATTATGTTGTATTGTTAAGGGAATATTAAGCCTTTCACTGATCAAAATTAGAGTTTGTCAAACTGCTATATAACCAGTGTAATTTTTCTGATAAATTGGTTGGTTCAAATATTTTGAAATTTTTATATTTTTGTCAAAGGGTAAATACTTTTTCAAAAATTGATGAAAATTATATGAGCCAAATTAATTTTAGTGAAAGTGTTGGGTACCACCTTTAATGCTCTATAGCAATACATGCTGACGTTTAACAAAACTGAAATCAAATGTCAAATTATATGCAAGTTTTTTCAATCCTATAGGAACTGGAATCCATGAACATAAATATATAAAAATAAAAAATAAACAATAGAATTTCAAAAAAGGAATTAAAAAAGAGCACAAATGTTTTGGTCACTATGGTTACAGTGTTAAACACTGGGTAAAATTATCATTGAACATAATCTTAAAATTAATCATTCTATTTTTTTGTACAGATGGAATTTGGGCCAGAGCTTTGTATGACTATTCAGGTTTATCTGACGAGGAATTATCATTCAATGAGGGAATGTTGATAAAAGTTCTACGTAAAGATGATAACGGTGTGGACGATGGCTACTGGGAAGGAGAAATAAATGGGAAAGTTGGTGTTTTCCCGTCACTGGTAGTGGAGGTACTACACTCGGGTTTGAAGGTATAGTAAATTTGAGATATCACTTTGATAAGAACAAATTATATATACTTTATCACCTACTAATTTTATGATTGACTTGCAATAGTTATTTCTCCAAAAAAGATGGAGAATTTAATTCTGAATACATTTTTAAGGGTTTGTTAGTTTTTCCACTGTTGTGAAATTACAAAAAAATATACTGTGTATTGTAAGATGTAAATAATATTATATGTACACATTTTCTTTAGTTTATAATCATTCACATAAATACCTAATGGTTTTTTGGGGTCATTTTTTAGAAGACAAATTTCAGTTACTTGTAGGATGTATGAAAAAAATGCAATTTTTTTTTAATTGTTGCTCGACAAATCAAGGATTAATTTAAAACAGAAAACTCAGAAATATTTAAATGTTCATATTTGTAGCATGCAAATACTCTAATAACATATTAGCTCTTGATCAATGACTGCTATTTATAATTTGATTGTCTTGAATACGCCTGTTTTCTTGCATGTTTACAGAATTGTAATTGACTAAATCTGCTTTAAAAGAGCATGCTGAAATTTTCTAGAACGTCTTTGAACATAGAACGTATATAAACCTTTAGAAAACTGTTACATTATTGCAGGATTTTTTACATTCACTCTTTGACTTGACTTGACTATTTATAAGAAACCAGGCGCGGATCCAGAGGGGGGGTTCCGGGGGTTGGAACCCCCCCTTTTTTTTGCCCGATCAATGCATTTGAATGGGAGCATATAGCTGGAACCCCCCCCCTTTACTCTGGGTTGGGAACCCCCCCTTTTTAAAATGGCTGGATCCGCCCCTGGAAACTCATCTTGTAGAAGCAGATCTATAAGGCATTGGGAGATCAATTTAATGGTTGGTAAGAAAGATTACATTAAAGCCATTAAACCAATAATTTGAATTGGCAAATTCTGAAATACTGAACATCTCTCTGCAAAACAAACACCAGAAGTGAGAATGTATTTGCATCCTTAAAAGACTTTTTATTTGCACACATCATTTTAAAAAAGAATTACATATATATATACATTGTCATTAAAACAGGTTCCTCCACAGTTATCTCCCCCTCCTGTCACCATAACACCGGCCACACCAGCTGAGGAGATTGCTCCATCACCATTATCACCATCATATAAACAAGGTGAGGACAGAGTTAATCAATGCTCAAAGGTTCAGAGTTCCAAGTTCAGTTCAAAAATTTGTATAAAGCTGAATAGCCATGAAAATACAAATAAACAATGTCTATATCTACATTCAAATTTGTATTATATTTTTTATCATACAAAATTAAGTTGAACAATTTTAGTTTTAATTTAAATTTTTACATTTATTTTTATATTTCTAAATACATATAAACTTATATATTTCCTGTCTTCAAGTTCAGTAACTTTCATTTTAAAGGGAAGTAATTTATATTTATTGTAAGGGTGTTGATACTGTAAATGAAATATTGCTCCCAGAAGCCAAATTATTGAAATCCTAATTGTACTATGTATAAGAAAATGAACTGCATTATCAATGTTAGTTTATCCTATAATGAAGTATCACTAAAATGGTTCATCAATAATTTGAAAATTAAACTTGTATTTCTTCCTTTACATGTTTTAAGGTGGTACCTAACACTACAGGGAGATAACTGTGTAAAGTCAGCTAAATGTTTTAATTACGTTGTGTTGTAAAAGGAATATTAAGCTTCTCAATGATCAAAATTGGTGTTTGTCAAATTGCTATATAACCAGTGTAATTTTTCTGACAGAAGGGTTTGTTCAAAATTTTTGAATTGTTTATATTTTTGTTTTAAAGTAAATACTTTGACAAAATTTCATGAAAATAACGAGCCAAATTAATTTTAGTAAAAGTGTTGGGTACCACCTTAAGACAAAATCTTTGTAAGGTTTATTTTTTTTATGCAAACTAGGGTCATTGTGCATATTAAATTATAATGTCTAGGTTTTAATTGAGTAGTTAATAGATGTGTTTTTTTACTCAAAATCCATGAAATCAGCTAGTCCATAACAAACGTTTATAAATCATTTTATTTTTATTTTTCTCAATCCAGTTGACAAAATAAGTGTCTTACCTCTGTATCAGCAAATTCCTTTCTTTTAAGTTTATTATTTTTATACTTTTTTATTGTTTTGCCTGCAACATTTGTGATACCTGCTATGACCCCAAACCTTTCAGCATAAAATTAAATCATTACCAGTAAACAATTTTGTGTGTCTGCTCTATTTATTTTATTCCCAAATTTCTGTTCCTATTGTTTTAATTTAGTAATGTGGTATTTAGTTTCAGCCAGAACACATAGGAGTTCTTCTCATCATCACCGTAAACCCCATTCAAATCATCGTAGATCACACTCCGGCACAATTAATGCTGATTCTTATGAATCAGCTGTGTAATAGGTATAAAACTTCATACACGAGACTAACACGTTTCTAAACGCTAGCAGCTTACATACATGTTATCACAAACCACTAGTAAATATATTGTTAACTGAAACAGCCATTTTGATGTAGACACAGTATAACATTTGTTCTTAAAAAAATAAAATTCACAGAAAAAGATTAAACAATGATATCTATATCTCTGTTTCATGTAACTTGTAAGTATTTGAGTATGACAAACATCCAGCCAGTTCAGAATTTTTATGTCTATTATCTTGCAAATCGTTATCAATCTTTTAACATTTAGAAATACGCTTAACAGATTTTCATTTACCGCAAGTCATTTGTCTTAACATTACTGAATTAAGGAGCTGTCCTTGTCTGGTAGAAGTAATCAGTAACAGCTAATTTATCAATGCTAAATTTTTATGATTTTTAAGCTTTTATGTCAACCAGAATAAGAATTTACTGATTATCAAGAGTTGCGTCGGTTGGAGATCAACTTTAAGCATGGTTGATAAAATCTCTAAGCAATAAACACCTAATTTCAACTTTTATTTTGGTATTTGAATGTTCCAAAATCAAGTCTGATACATGTTAATGTATACGTCAACTTCGTACTTTATTTGGCCTTTTTAACTTTTTTGGATTGAAGCGTCACTGATGAGTCTTTTGTAGACGAATCGCGCATCTGGCGTATATTCTAAATTTACTCCTGGTATCTATGATGAGTTTATTTACATAAGGTTGATTTCTATTTGATGCTCAGTTATGTCCCTAGATTACTTAATTTTAGAAAATAATGATTATTGATTCAAATCAAAATTGTTTAGTTCAAAATATATTTACTAGTGTATGTTATTGTATTTTAAACACATATTTTAATTACAATTTATTAATTAGTTGGGGATAATTGTGGAATCAGATTAGAATTAGGATGCATTTAGTAAAGTTTATTTATTTTTATAGGAAGGACTCAAAATTCCTGTCTAAAGATATCTAAAAAAGCATAGTTAATAATTGAATCAAAATGAAAACATCTCTGTTACTTAAATTGAAAGTACATACATTGTCACTTGTAATTTGCATTTAAAGGAACAGATAAATTAGTAAAGGCAACAACTTGCTTAAATTCTTGTTTTAGCCGGTGAATTCATATTTTACGGAAATACAGTTCGGAGAAAGTGCAATAGTTTATATAGAATTTATATATATGGAATGCCATAGTTCTGTCTGTTTTTTATGGTCTATGTTGAATGAGGCATGATTTAATGTATTTAAGCATGAATACATAACATAGAAATATTAAATTCATAGAATTGTTTCAATGTACAATACAGGAAACGTTTTATACTAATTGGATTGCAATATAAGAAGAACCATTTAAGTGGCTCTGTAGATTTAATATAATTTTTATGTGTTTTATGGGTATAAATAAATCAGGAATTGAAATTATTTCTCTGGTGAAGAGTTGTCTCATTAGCAATCATACCACATCATATTATTTTTATATTTAAGGTGGTACCTAACACCTGAACTAAAATTAATTTGGCTCGATTAATTTTCTTAAAATTTTGACAAAGTATTTACTTTGAACTTTTGACAAAAATATAAAAGTTTAAAAAACAAATGAACCAACCGTTTAATCAAACAAATTACACTGGTTATATAGCAGTTTGACAAAAACTTATTTTGATCATTGAGAAGCTTAATATTCTCTTAACAACATGATGCATTAAAACGTTCTTCTGATTTTACAGAGTTATCTCCCTGTAGTGTTAGGTACCACCCTTAACTAAGTATATTTTGTGCAGTCTCTTTGTAAAAAGATGATCAGTATGAACATGATGAACATAATTCTGAATAGGCACTTGAGATTTAAGAGGGTAGATCTTGGTTCAGGGAGATATAACTCTTTAAATCAGTTATGCATTTGTAAAAGTCAAGTTTTGTCAATGAAATTTAAGCATTTACCTGAAACAGATTGGAAATAATCTATGTATCCAAGAAGCTTAGAACATATTTATGAAAATGGCTGACACAAACGTACTGATGATTTTAAGAGTTATTTCCCTTAACCAATTGACTTCTAAAATTCTTATATTCTTTTAGAATATTCCAGTTTAAAGAAAATGGCTTTTACTCAGGTAGTTTTATTTCTGTTTTTGAATATGACTGCAGTCAAATAATTGGACTCAAACTTAGTTCATGTTTTAAAAAAGGATTTGTAGAAAAGGTGGTAACATTATAGGCAACTTAAATCAATATTTTTTAATTTTTTAGTACATATGGATTTGTTCATTCGCATGTACATAGCTGTTTAACAATAGACAATATTATTTATTTTTGTACACAGGAAAATATGCTCGCAGATATTGTTTCAACGCTTCAAAGAGGTTGGTCACACACTCTTTGGTCTGCTGTGGAATAAACATACGCTCGTACTAAATACAACTCTGCTGTGGAATAAACACACGCTCGTACTAAATACAACTGTATTAATCTGATTATAATTAGTCACAACACATACTTGTTATGATCTGAGGTTAAAAACTTTTGTTACGGTTAAAAGGTCATGGACCTGTGGTTAATTTTGTTTAAAAAAATGTAGACCTTTTTATCATCTCTGTTAATATATAACTTTTCTTTTTTTGTTTGTTTGAAATCCTTGTGTCAGAATATATTTTAAAACGTTAACAACCCTGAATAAGATTTTGAAATACTTAAGTTTTCATTGTACAGATGCTGTTTATCCTCTTCTAAACAAAAACCAGCCACAATTTTGCTAGAAATAAATTATTGAATCTATGTTTGAGAATGGAATATATATACATGATACAAAGATTATAAGATTATTGTAAGTCATGATATCAAAATATCACTTGCTGGAGTGATTCACTAATATATATTAGATTTTTAAGTATATTAAAGACTTATTTGTACAGAAAAAGTATAATTACCTGTTTATAAACTTTAAACAGTTTACCCATTTTGAATTCCTACTCCGACTGTTATTTTTCTTATTTATCAAACATCAAATACAAAGTTGAATGTTTAGAGTGTGTGTGTACTGACTTTCTTTAATCAGATTAAACTTACTAACCAAGAACTTTGTATAGCAGAGCTATTTACTAAATAAATACATATGCTTTTAGCACAGAGATTTAACCTAGCCTTGTGGTCATAAGAATGTAAGCACAATTACCATACTTTGGATCAACCCCAATCGAAATACTGGATTTGGTATTTTGAAATTTGGAGCTCAAATTTTGTACTCTTTGAGTACCAGCTAGGTGAAGTTTTATGACCAGAGGCTCTGGGTTCATGTCAGAGTTAAGACATAGTACAGAAACAATATTTTCAATCTTGCACAGTACTAATATAGCAAATAGCTGATGCACATATAATATTATGATACACCAACACTTTCTTATATGCCAAATTAATGTACTAACTGACACTATTGCTGATAATTTGCACCTGTTTATGGTACACATTTCATACTATAATAAACACTAAACTCTATTTTCACAAGTTTTGCTTTGATTTGTTTTTGGTGATAATTTGTTATAGCTACTGAAGGGATAAGGGTTACTCTCAGTCGAGTTGTAAGAAAATGTATGACATTATGAGCCTTCAACAATGACATTGGAGGAACCCATAATAAACAGATTATCAATGGTTTATCAAACTTCAGGATGCTTCTGTACTAGATCTCATCTCAGGGCACCCTTTTGTCAAAGAGATTATAGCTGAAAATCATTCTCATTTTAAAAAAAAAATGTAGATAATCTATAATTGTTTATAAATGTCATATGAAATATTCGTGTCATAATTTTTATTACAAAGTCTTAATCAACAGGCACTCGCTTGAACAGAACAGCAAGAACCAAAAAATGTCAAAGTAACCAATACACCTTGTCGCTATTTAGAAATCTGTTCTGCTTGAACTTTTGACTTCATACAACAATTAATTTTCCATTGTGGCGTCAGATGTTTTCTATTATGACTTCAAAATTTTATGGGAACTTTTGTGATGTCAAGTAATGGCCGACAACTAACGATAAGCTAGTGATTCCAATTCCCTTAGATTTTAGTATATTTCCCATTTTCTATTCTTTTGTTTCCAAAGTTAGAGTAGCATTTGATCATTTATTATATATACATTTTTGTATGATTTTTTCTTTTCTTAAGTATTTGTATTCTTTAATGATTGAAAACTAGTGCATGATAAAGCTTCAATGTATACATGCATCATTTAACAGTCTATTATTTGAAGTTGGAATTATTTTTAACTATGGAATTTGCTTGATTTCTTGTTATTGAAATTTTTAATAAATCCCATGTTTATTCTGTACTGAAATGTTCTGTGCTGCACACAACACTTTCTATTACAAAGAAAATAGTATATTTTCAATAGAATGTACTGTGCCGCGCACAACACTATCTAACCAAAATACATTGTATGGAAAGTGTTATTAAGCCCTCAAAAGATCATAATACAAAATAAACATGGAATTTATAAAAAAAATTAAACACAAGAAATTATGCGAATTCCATAATTAAAAATAATTCCAAGTTCAAATAATAGCCTGTTAATTTTGTTTAATTTACAAAATATGCCTTCATGTTTTGATTTTAATTTTGGAATGTTATTGCATTTGTTTTATTTATTTTAAAACTATTGAGTTTTGCACTTTCTAATTATATATTATGCATCCATGTCTTTCTTCCTAGAGTAATTTAACATTTTAAATTGAGATATGAACAAGATCAGTATATTTGAGATTTTTCTTCTGACTCTTAGATCTTACAAATTCACATGTTTCTTTATCAGAATGAAGATTTTTCTTCTGAGTCTAGATCTTACAAATTCACATGTTTCTTTATCAGAATGAAATCAAAATGTATAAATCTTTGTTTTCTAGGTGACACTGTAGATGATATAGGTAGTCAAAGAAATGAACAGGTTAGTGTTGGTTGTCTTGGAGATATATTTCTTCATACATGTGTTGCCATAGAGATAACATTGTAAAAAAATAACTACCTAAACACAAAATAAATGAACAAATATATATTAATTATTTCCTCGATTTAAATTAAGAAAAAAGCGAAGATAGTAACAAGGGGTATTGATATTAAAACAAATAGAGTTTGCAGTGTATTTGTACTTTTTTTTTTAAAGATGTGCCATTAGATCTTGAATACTAGCTTTTTGTAGTCGTGTACTCACATTTCAAGATTTTTTCTTATAAGTTTTTAGTTGATTTTCATTATTTGGTGATTTTCGGTTAATTCTGAGTAATTTATACCACCATAGCCATTTTTATACGCCCGTCAAAATTTTGACGGGACCTATTATGGTATACAAATGTCCAGTGTCCGTCTGTCTGTCCTGCTTAAACATGTTGCAAAGTAACTTGAGAACGACTTATCAAAATTTCATAAAACTTAATACAGTTGTTTCTTATGATGATCAAATGATCTGTATACTTTTTGGTGAAAATAAGATTAAAACTTATTGAGTTACGACACTTTGTAACTAAAACAGGGGTGTGTTTTTTTTACATGTCGCACTGTATCTCAAAAACGATTCTTGATTATTGCTTAAAACTTTACACACTTCTCAATTATGTTAATCTTAATATCTGTATACTTTTTGGTGATGATTCAAAATTTCATTTTTGAGTTATTGAGTATTTTGTAAAAAAGAAGGAGGGGTTTTTTACATGTCGCACCATATCTCAAAAATGATTTATGATTATTGCTTAAAACTTTACACACTTCTTTGTTATATTAATCTAAAGATCTATATACTTTTTGGTAATGATTCAAAATTTCATTTTTGAGTTGTTGAGTATTTTGTGAAAAAGGGGGAGGTTTTTTTTACATGTCGTGCCGTATCTCAAAAACGATTTATGATTATTGCTTAAAACTTTACACACTTCTTTGTTATATCTAAGATCTATATACTTTTTGGTGATGATTCAAAATTTCATTTTTGAGTTATTGAGTATTTTGTAAAAAAGGGGAGGTTTTTTTTACATGTCGCACTGTATCTCAAAAACAATTTATGATTATTGCTTAAAACTTTACACACTTCTTTGTTATATTAATCTAAAGATCTGTTTACATTTTGGTTTTGATTCAAAATTTTATTTTAGTGATATTTAGTTTTTTGTAAAAAAAAACAGGTGGAGGGGGTGGGTGTTTCAGATGTCCTGCCGTGTCTCAAAAACAATATATGGTTATTGCTTAAAACTTTCTCAGAAACTATTGATGATTATTGAATATAACTTCCACACAAGACGTTAGGCGTATCATGTGCTCATGGCACAGCTGTTTATTAGTTACTTAGTAAACACAGTGCATCGCTGTTACATTTAGAAATTATTTAAAAGTAGAAAGATTGTGAAAGGATAAAAAATTTTAATGTGAAATTGTAATGATATATTTCTCCACAAACTAATCTTAAAGAATTATGTAGTCAAATATTATGTATCTTATTCTGCAACCAGAAAGGTTTCTGTGCATATTGAAATATTATGAAAATTAGGCAAAAATTAAGAAAAAGTAGATTAATTTTTTAAACTTATTAATGTAACCATTAATTTTGGACACAAAACATCTTTTAATTGGCTAAAACAAAATTGTGTATCAGCTCATAGACATAATTTTGTCATGTAACCTTGACGTCATATGATCTGACAACACTCTGTTCTACTTTTTGTATTGGTAATTTTTACATCAACCAATGAGACTAATTTGTGAAGTATAAAAGTATACATGTTTTTTCATGCTAGCAGTGTGATGATGAACACTAGGTAAAACTGAACATCAATGTTGTACTTTATACACTAGGATTTATTTTATTGTAGTTTTTAGAAATTAGTGTGTCTAATTTTAGAATTAAATATTTTTTAGCTAGATCACAATTTTGATTTTTGATTTAGTCATTACATATCTGTTTATAATATTTTACAAAATACATGACCCTTTAAAAACAGATTTTTGTTGCTTGTTGTGTTGTATATATATATATATATACATACATGTTCATAAAATTTTTAAAAAAGTAAGTAACATTTGCCAAAAAATTGAGAATGGAAATGCATTATGGAGAATGTATCAAAGAGACAACAACCTGACGAAAGGGCAGACAGCAGCCAAAGGCCACCAATAGGTCTCAAATGCAATGAGAAACTCCCGCACCCAGAGGTGTGCTTCAGCTGGCCCCTAAACAAAAATGTGTACTAGTTCAGTGATAAAAAATGTCATACTAAACTCCAAAATATACACAAGACAGTAAAATTAAAAATCATACAAGACTAACAAAGGTCAGGTATTAATCTGTATCATCACATTTATGTAAGTTATAAATTACTGCCAATTGTTAAAGAAATATTCTGTATAATTGATGATCTATATTTCAGATTTTAAAAAAGGTCCGATTTACCTCAGCCTCCCTGAATCAACAACACTACAGTGGATATAATAGTTATGATGACTGTGATTATTATGATTATGATTTTGATGAAGATGGAGAAGAATCTGTTGTATGAGGTCGTGACCAACTGTAATTGTTTTATACTGACCTTTACCAGTGGAAGAATCTTTTGTATGAGGTTGGGATCAACTATAATTGTTCTATACTGACCTTTACAAGGTGAAGAATCTTTTGTATGAGGTCAGGTTCAACTGTAATAGTTTTATGCTGACCTTGGTTATAAAAGCCAGGACCAAGTATACAAAAGGGAAATAACTCTTGTTAATTCCAAGGAAAAGGTTATATGCTAGTGTTATGATGACCTCCGTGAGGTCAAGGACAGATCCATCTACTTTACATAGGAATATCCACTGCAGTTGTGATCAGGGTTAAAACTAACTGTGCATTATATCGTAGTTATGCAAATTTAGTGCTATTATCATGTGGTTTTTATAACATTTGTACTTGAATGTTCTAATTATTCAGTGACCTGTTGAAAAGGTCAATATTATAAATACTGAATTGAATCACATCTTTGTTGTCAAGATATATGACATACTTATAGCATGACAATTGTGTATTGGATTTTTAACAAAAATATTTGATATTGTTTATAGACAATCTAGCATATGATAAAGTTTGTCAGATATGAAACTGGGCCCTTTTGTAAAATGAGCTGTTGCTTCAAAACAATTACAAGATGAACATGATTTTCTCTCCTTTGAGAACTTAGGAAAAAAGTCTGAATATCTTTGATTATTTGGGTTTTTTTTTTTAAAAGAGTTGAAACCCTTAGCACACCATATGCTTGAACATAACATAGTTCAGTTTTATGGTTAAACCAGTTTGGAGTAAAATTTAGGATATTTAACATCTCATTCAGGAAAAAATGGTAGTCGAATATAGTGGATTTTTATAATGCAATTACATTTTGTAGTGATAAAAAATGGTTGAAAATTTTCTTTAAGTAGTGATATGATTAATTTATAACTAATTTGACAATGAAAAATTGACAGTTCATCTAAATATGAAATGTTACTTTTATTTTAATTTAGTCTGAACTTAGAAACTTCAAATTACATAAACAGCTGATATTGAAAAAAAAAAGATCTGATGTTTTTATTTCTATTTTTCTAGTCATATTTAAGTGCTTTTATGTGTATGGATCTGCAAATTTAAGAATCTGCTTAAAATCTTTAGAAGATTATCAGGATGTTAATGCACATTAGGCACGTCCAACTTTTACACAAATTGTTTTGCTGTCTGAGATGATGTATAAAATCCATGTGCATTAAAAAATCTTTGTGAAAAAAATGGGGAATATTTGAAAGGGCGATTAAAAATCATTAACTGACAATTTGAATGTAATTTTATAAATTATATATGGATTCTTACAATGCATAATAACAAACACTTATTACATATATATATATATGCACCATTTATATAATGTATAAATGAAGTAGAAATATATCAAATTACACTGTATTAATATAGTGCTTTAATACCAGTTTTAATGTCTGGAGTATTTATGAAATTTTTTAAAACTTTTTCTGGTATAAGATAAAGAAGAAAAAAAAATAACTACTCAATTTAAAAAAAACAACAACATTAATATAGTAAAGAAAAATACCTACAAAGTGCAGTTTCTGAAATCCTTTACATGATGTGTTTAAAAAAAAAAATTTCATTATGCAAATTATATCACACTAAAAGTCACCAGAATCTAAATATGCAATGTATAGAATTGTTGGTTTATATATCTGTTTTGTAAATATTGAATATTCCTCAGCCTATGTATTAATCGGGCATTTTTCATTTGACAATTAAGGGGAGATAACTCACATTTTATGTTGGCAAAGAATGGGAGATAACTCATGTTGTCTGTAGGCAAAGATCTCTTTAAAAGAGATGAGTTTTAAAATTTGTCAACTTAAAACCAGTGATATACATGTATATGTTGTTTTTGTGCTGTGTGCAAAATTTGTTACGATTATGTTTTTAAAATCCAATTGTGCCATGCTAATTTAGACACAAGTTTCTGATTGCAAGTTGTGCCCAGTATGTATTACAAGATGCATGACAAATTTTATTTCTGAATTTGTTTAACAATTTTCATGCATAAAATATGGAATTATTTTTATGTGTTTTGAAATTGGAATTATCAAAATCATTTAAAATAGTGAAAGGTTTGAACAGAATATATAAATCAAATCCAATCAAGTATTTTTCTTATTTTTAAAATCTTTGCTCCCCTATTGATGTGGGAAATTTGGTGTTTCTAAAATGATTTATTTTTTAAATGATTCATATGGATTGAATTTTTAAATTAAATTTGATTTCTAATAATGTGCATAAATTATCATTCTTGGGATGTCATTATTTGGGGATTTCGTTGGTTAAGGTGAACCACAAATTTACAGGTTCATGGAAATACAAATTCTCAAAAGGCTTGTGAGCAAAATTTTGCAAATCCACAAATCAAATTCCATAAAATACAATTGTTGCTCAAAGCCATGAAAACTCGAAACCCAAGAAAATAAATAAATCTAAAACTGTTCTCAAATTATGTGTCCTCCTCTTTTTTTCCTGTACAAATAGCTCAACAGTGTACTTATTAATCAAAGTATTATTTCGTGATGTGATATTGTGTATTATAGATGGGCAGTATAGAGTTAATTGTTTTTAGAGAAGTGATATTGTATATTATAGACGGGCAGTATAGAGATATGTTTTTGTTATGGCTAGTTTACTGTGATCATTGTGTAGACAGATAATTTATGACTTTACAGTTTGTGTAATGGTCTAGAAATGAGAGAGTTTTTGTCCTGAACATGCATGTAATATTTGCAACTGGACGTTAAGCAACCTACATATTGTGATATATCAGGAAGGAACCGCCACATTCCATTGTGTGTTATGAAAAAGTCTGTTTTCACTGGGTCCTATTTGATGTTGATATCCTAGTAAAGGGCCCTTTTCTTTCATAATCAGACAGTAAAAGGGCAAGAACCTCAGCGAAATTCACTTTAAATCATTAATAATGTGTATTTCCTCAAAGAAAATGCTTTTGTTTACTGTTAGAAGTGGAACAGTTGAAAGCCATTATCAGAGCCAACTTCAAGAGTTCTAAAAAAATTTAGATTTTGACCTGAAATATTTGATTTATTTAGATCTAATTTGCTGACTGGTTGCTGGAATTATTGAATCAAAATGATCTGATCAGCTTTTTTCAATATCAAAAGATCTGATTGGTCAATAACTTTGAATTTTTGAAATCTGATTGGCTTAGAAATTGTAATGATTGCTGATCTATTGATGAATGAATCTCCAGTTTGAATCGTTATGTACAAATTAGTAAATGAAATGACAAGAAAATTGAGAATAGAAATGGGGAGTATGTCTAAAAGACAATTTTAAATAAGAAATCCTAGAAAAAATTAACTTATTGTAGAGTAAATGTTGAAATTTTTAATAAAAGTCTTAGACCTTACACACTGTATAATAATTGAAATGTTAGAGCTGATTACATTTGTAGATTGTGTCATATTTTTATCACAGATCATTCCAGATATAGGCATTGTTTATGTTTAATCAAACATTTTATTCATGTGTATAGTACAACAAACATAGTAACTCATTATTCATTTTGAAGAGAATTTCGCAAACAGGGTGAATTAATATTTAATAAAGCGAGAATTAGTTAAAATGAAATAAATGACAATGATTTTGATGCATTAAAACCTTTGGTGCATGTTCCAAGACCACTCTTTATTGGGGTTGGTGTTTTTAAAGTATTTCACTATATAGTTTAGGACCACATTAGGTTTAAAATTGAATTACTTTTAATTGGCATTAATATTATGAAAAGCATTATAAAAATGGACGCAAAAAACGAGGAAGAAATTTCATGTTAGTGATTGAATAGTATTTTTTCTTCATTTTGAAAATGTGCTTTTGTGTCTGCATTTTGCTTTGAAAGATCCGAATTAATAAGTATTTATAATGGGTATCTTCAGAACTTCTTGTAATTGAAAAATAATGTTAACCATCTATTATCGGAAAAGTTCATTTAAACTAAAAGTTTAATACCTGGCTGCCTTTTATATTGACCTTGAAACATTTCTGTATAAAGACTTTTTTTGGTGGTGTTCCAGGGTAAATATTGCTCTTTCCCATTTGAGAGGTTATTTTAATTAATGATATGATCCTACAGCCACTTACCAAATCACATTAGACAGATTTAATACAAGCTACATATATGGTTAATGCATACACTTTTTACATTTACATGCACTACTCCTGAGGTTGCTTGGGTTTGGTACCCCCCCACCCCCTCCCCTTTTTCAAAATCATAAAACTGCATCTGCCCACAATCACTTGTATTATGCTAATGGTTATTATTATATTTTAGTTAATATGCTAATAAGACAGGAAATTATATCAACAGTTGTGTATTGTTATCGTTGTTGTTTTTAGACAACTTTGTTTATTAAATGTCACTATGAATTGTTGTCTTTTCATTATGACTGCTGACTAAATACACGAGGTGTAAAAATACCATTGAAAACTCATTATCTCATCCAAGAATAATTCTAAAGTAAGATTGGGCAAGTAATTTTTATGCCCCACCTACGATAGTAGAGGGGCATTATGTTTTCTGGTCTGTGCCTCCGTTCGTCCGTGCGTCTGTTCGCTTCAGGTTAAAGTTTTTGGTCAAGGTAGTTTTTAAAAAGTTGAAGTCTAATCAACTTGACACTTAGTACACATGTTCCCTATGATATGATCTTTCTAATTTTAATTCCAAATTAAAGTTTTAACCCCAATTTCACGGTCCACTGAACATAGAAAATGAAAGTGCGAGTGGGGCATCCGTGTACTTGGGACACATTCTTGTTGTAAATGAAAAAAGACTTAATTTCCGTGTGTTCAAAGCACTTTCCTACATAAACTTTCATCAGGAACAATCCAACCTTTCTTTGAAAGCCAGAGTGTGTGACCTAAACACATGAAGAGCTATACATTATATGACAGATGACCTAAAAAATTTGCTAGAATAATCTAAGGTCAACTATGATTATCAGTTGTTCTATTTGTATTTCATATTATCATAAATAATTGAAACTCTACCAATTTCAAGTGCAGGTAAAATGCAGCCATCAATAAATGAATGAACACTATCAAAAGTAAAAAAAGTATTTATTTCTGACATATTATTGCACTTTCATAACACTTTCATCATGTGGTATACAAATCTAACATTTGTAACATTAGCAATGTACAATAACCTATAAACAAAGCAACATTACCAACATTCAAAACTTAAAATCTACACATAATTTAAATTCTCTCTTGCCTCTGTTTACATGATTGTCCTATGAAAAATATTAGGACATTTACAAGGCCTAAAGAAAATCTGGTTATACATTTTATCAATTTAAATCTATACACAGCCTGAAAAAAAAGTTTTGCATTTTCCCCTGCAATTTATTGTATGTCAAATGAGAAATTCTGGGTCTAATCAGATGAAATATATACATAGCTGCCACAGGAAATTATACTGCAAATAATTTACAAAAGAATACAATATGTCATGGTAGAGTGCCTCAACAGTATGTACATTATGGGAACATGTTTATATGGACCTTTTATCGTGTGTATTGTATTACATTTGCACCTTTATATATATATATATATAAGCTTCAAAATTTTAATGCAATGTTTTTCTTGAGATGAAAGAAAAATGTTCAAATATGAAACATTCTTAGCATAACTTAGTTCCAGATGTGTAGCAGGATCTGTTAACCCTCTTGAGCACCTGAGATCACACTATTTCTTGATTGGGACAAGTGTTGTTTAGATGTTTTTTTGGCCTCAAAAGCCAAGAAGAACACTTACTGTATCACTAGTCTGTCCACTTTTAGGTTATGATTTAAACAATGGAAATAGCAGATACCTTTGACTCCAATCTTAATTGACTAGAATAGTCAGTTTTCCTGAAAACATTTAATGGTTCTCTCCAGGCACTGTGACATCGTCCACCAAGAAAAAAATGACTGCCATGAAATAGGCAACAGAGCTGATAGAGGCATTTAACACTTTAAATCAATCAATCAACTAGTGTAATGTTTTGAAAGACACAGTGAGGTGTTATTTTGTATAACACTTAATATTTGACCTCTTCTGACTGCTGTGATATAAACCAAATGTGGTAAATTGGTGTTTAATACATTTTGTACCAACAATCAATTATTTTTCCTTAAAAAATTGTGTTCCACTGTCCATAAACCATTGTAGTGAATGGACATTTATGTGTGGACACACAAACAAAAATATTGTAGCATCTGCATATTACCTATATTTGAATTATTACATTATCTGTGTTTGGTCCAAAGAATCATAGTCAATTCCTACAGTAGAAATTATGAGCAAATTAGAACAATTACAATAAAACAATTTACAATAATTCTTTTTTAATATCGACCTGTTTACAACTTTCACAGACTAGCACTCGGTCAATTTTAATCAATATACCATTCGTAGCTAACATATCTAAAGTTACTCCTTTTGATAATTTGTTGATGCGTAGGGTTGTTTCGTCAGAGTCAAAGGTCAAATTAAGACTATCTGATTGGATAGAAGGAATAGTAAAGATGGCGTCTTTTGACATGCCTATAGAAACCACTACTCCATTTACCATGTGTCGTTCAAGTAGCTGAAAATAGAAATTTTACTAGGCATCATAGGAAGTCATCTACCAAAATCATTATGCTATAAAATTAAAAATAAAGATTTGCATGAAAAGGCTGAAATTGTGAGTGTTTAAAGTCGAAATGAATTTGTCTAAAATTGGTTGAATTCTTTTGTATCAATTTTCGTAAAATATCTGCAAAAGTTTTCAACAATTGGTCATCTTCGAAAGATAACTTAATGGTTTGAATTTTTATAAATAGAAAAAATGCATGTTGGTGTATTTCTAGTGGAACTCCAAATATAAATAATAAAAATGTCAAATTTGACAACATAAAAATTAATGTTTTTTACTGTTAATTGGTATTTTCGTGAGTGGAAATAGTTGCTGAATGTGTGATTACAATAAAACATGGAAAACTTTCCTCATGTTAATTTTATCTTTAAGGAAGGTTGGACTGAAAAACAAGAAAAGAACTACAAATAAACCCAGTGAAAAGGTTCAGATGTAGAATTTGTTATCTGCAGTAAAAACACATAATTACCATTTTGATGCCGCTTTCAGATTCTAAGAAGAATTTCTTTTGATAATCACTCATTTTTTTAAATGCTTCATTTGATGGAGCAAACACTGTAATCTGTTCTCCTCCTGTAAACTTCTCTGTCAGTCCGGCTTTCTTCACATAATCTTTAAACATACTGAATATAAAATGAATATATTTATTATATACCTTCATGGTAATAGTAAAAACAAAGTAAACTGCATGAGTTTTACAATAAATGGCTAAAAGGCTTTTTTCTAATGGTGATGGCTTGTTATCTATTTTTTGCATGCAGAGATATTTTTCTTAAAACACTACACAGAGCGTGATACGCAAATATGCATTAATTTGATTGTTTTTTTAAGAACCATGAAACCAAAAGACAACATTTCCCAGTGCTATTCATTAGGTCATTGATGATTTTTAAAGGTTAAGACCATGTACATTTCATCAATGGCAATGGACATCTGTGATTTCTTCAATAATATACAAAACACTAAAACTTTTCAACCAACAATCTTCTCTTTGTCAAATTTTATTATACAGGTATGTGTACAAAAACTTTTAACAAATACAGGTATTATATTTTTATTGAACTAATGAATAAAACCAGATGGGTCCATTTTAACTGAGCCTTGTAATGAATTGTCATTCTCACAGCTCAGTTCCTGATCTGCATAATAAGAAGTTTTATAAAAAGAAGATGTGGTATGATTGCCAATGAGACAACTGTCCACAAGAGACCAAACTGACACAGACATTAACAACTATAGGTCACCATATGGCCTTCAACAATGATAAGAATTTCTAGCATATTTACACCAGGAGTAACTAGAATTTTGTCTTTGACAGCTCTAGAGCTTTACCTAATCTTCTGGTTCACATTAAGAAGCTCTAGCAAATTTAAACAAGGAGTAATTAGAATTTTGTATATGACAGCTCTAGAGCCTTACCTAAGCTCTTGGTCCAAATTTAGGAGCTAGAGCAAATTTAAACCAGGGGGAACTAGAAATATGTTTATGGCAACTCTAGAGCCTTACCTAAGCTCTTGGTCCACATTTAGGAGCTCTAGCAAATTTAAATCAGGGGGAACTAGAATTTTGTCTATGACAACTCTAGAGCCTTACCTAAGCACTTGGTCAACATTTAGGAGCTCTAGCAAATTTAAATCAGGGGAAACTAGAATTTTGTCTATGACAACTCTAGAGCCTTACCTAAGCACTTGGTCAACATTTAGGAGCTCTAGCAAATTTAAACAAGGAAAAACTAGAATTTTGTATATGACAGCTCTAGAGCCTTACCTAAGCTCTTGGTCCAAATTTAGGAGCTAGAGCAAATTTAAACCAGGGGGAACTAGAAATATGTTTATGGCAACTCTAGAGCCTTACCTAAGCTCTTGGTCCACATTTAGGAGCTCTAGCATATTTAAACCAGGGGGAACTAGAATTTTGTCTATGACAACTCTAGAGCCTTACCTTAATTCCTCATCCACATTAAGAAGCTCTATCATATTTAAACCAGGAGGCACAAGAACTTTGTCTATAACATGTAGAACTCCATTACTGCTCTCTATATCTGGTATAACTAAATGGGCATCATCTATAGTTAAACCCTGAAAATGAAGAGGAGAAATTTAGCAATACATTCAGGAAATTAAAACAACGAATTATTCACATATACATGAGACATCGACATAACAATATATAAAGAAAACCTATTAAAACATTTTTTTTTTAAATATTAAATCATTGACTTTCACAAAAATATTTTTGGTCAGTTTCCTAGTATCTGTTTTAAAATGCAAGCATTTATTTTTACCTGAAACGATTCTGAAATAAAATATCAAACATTCTGGTTTATGTATTCTAATACACACAGAACAACTAAATAGTTCCTTACTGATCAATACTTACATTTATAAATACACTGACTTTAAGTTTAGTAGGTTTCAGTTCAGTGTCCAGTAACTGGTTCCCTCTCAGTTTATCTGTAGTGAAGCTACCAAGAACAGTATGATAATCTATCATCTGTTCCACTATCCCTGGCTGTTCTCGTAATGATGCCATATATTCTGGTGGTAATGCTGGACAAAATTTACAAAACTGTTGTCAGTCAATGAATGACAGTATTTCAAGAAAGATATTGTTTTTAATTGTTGGAAATTCCAAATGAATTGAAATTTAAGATTTTTGATTCTTTTTTTTTGGTGTGAGGTAAAATTGAATATAAATAATCATTTACTGTAAATTCAGAAATTATTGCGGGCATTTATTTTTGCAATTTTGTCATTTTAACTAAAATGCAATTCTAATTTTGGAGATATTGAGAAAATCCTGTTTGAATCATAACAAAATTTCTAATTTCAAGTTTTAATTATTGCGATTATACCCCTGTCACATTTTTCGCTATAATAAAAACATCACAATAATTTCTGAATTTACAATAAGTGAGGAGCTAGTGTCTAGGTTTTGCAGTAAGATGTGCAATTTGTGATTCAGTCACAATTTTTTTCAGAAGATATGCATCTTAAATTCCCATTTAGAAGTAATATGTAAGAATGATTATTACTGTCCCTTATTTCAACAGTTAGTTTTCTCAATTGATACATAACTTAATTAATTACTCCATAACATAAACATATAATATTTATAATTTAACTTCCGATTAGATTGATTTTAGTAAGAAAAAAATCATTTTACTCAATTTACTGCTGCCCACACTCACCGTCACTCTGTCTTCAATTATTGATTGTAGACTTTACTCATAACAAACCAATGCAAACTTATTTTGGATGTTTAATAATTTACCAAATCAACAAATAAATGCACCAAATATTTTTTTTCTGAAATAACCTTACAATTTACCTTTGAAAGCATCATCATTAGGTATAAATAAAGATACATCTTTCTTCGTCTGTATTTTGTCTGTCAATCCAGCATTTCTTGCTAATTCTACAAATGTCTTTGTATCATATGTTTCTGCAATCTCCAACATATTTTTGACTAAAATATATAAAAATAATTACAGATATATTTTGTTTATTTTATATTTTAATGCTTATATTTGTTCTCCTGGAAAAGGCTACATGACCCTTAATTAAGTTTGAAGATGTTAAAATTCTTCAGCATTTATTTCAAGCGCTAGGTGATTAAAATAAAATAATTTTATATTTTGGTTATTTCCAATTAAATGTTTAAGAAAATTAGTAATTTGTTACAAATTTGTAAAATTTCGATCATAGTTCAGCACTTCCAATTTAAAGAGCTAAAATGACATTGTATGACTTCAAATTCAATTGTACAGAGGCAAAAATTAAATTGTTCCTGTCAAAAACAATATAAATAAAATCAAAAGTAATGAATTATCTCCCCTGTTTATCATATTTCAGAACCTTTGTGAAATAAAATAAGTTATCTCCCTTTTTCTAAAAGAATCTCATAAAAATAGTTTAGTCAGGGCCGTAAATTACATAGAGGCAAGTAGGCAGTTGCCTCCTATTGCGGGCTGACAAAAAAATAAAAATAAATGGAGAACAAAAACACTGAAAAGAAAAGATTGGTTAAAATTATGCATTATTTTTATAGCACTGGCTGTTAGTTAAAACAACAAGGTAGTTAATTATAATGGCATGCAGGTGTGTTCAATATTTGGATCTGAACGGTCGGTACCCAACTCAACTCCTTTGCACACATAAAATTTTCCCACCAAATACTATTGAATCTGCATACATAGAAGTGACAATGTTGGCAATATTGAATGCATAAAAGTGTTAAAAAGATGGGATTCTTCCAGTCAGAAAAAAATCACCTTAGCATTTGACAAAGCCAGAATAAAACTTTTTGGTGTATACAAACAAACGTATTAATAATTTGAACTGGATAGATAAAATTATGAGTTATTGAGTACGCATTTTCATATTAAGGTTTGAAAATTGTGTCTTTGAAATGAAGTCAAAATTAGTTCGATTTGGAAAGCCAAATAAGCCGGATAAACCACAAAAAATGATCAACTTGAGGGGGCTTTCATTTTAAGTCTTTGCAAAATTTTACCGAAACTTAAGTAAAAATAGCTTGTAAAGAGCCGTAAAGCAGGATAAAGCGAAAACAAATCTTACTCTACCGGGACACGTAATCTAACTCTGGTTTATAACTATTTTTAATATATTCCAGGCGCATATTTATTGAAATGTAACAAAAAATCAACAAGTCGTGTATTCTTGGGAGGTACATTGCATAGAAGGAAAAGGCCCGAAAAATATCCTTTTCTGCATGGAATGGGTCAAAATTTTAATTGTTGCCTCGCTCCGCTCAGCGATAATAAACGGCCTTACAGTGCAGGCAATTTACGGCCCTGTTAGTTGACTAGGGCCTAAGGGGATGTAGATCCCTAAGAATAATGAATAATTTTAAGTAAGTGGAGGGGTAGAAAAACCTTAGTTTTTTTAATTTTTTTAACATGATTAAAATTTAAAGTAATTTATTTTCATTTATCCATTTATATTTCAACTTATACATGTACAGATTTTACAAATAAAAGAAGAATGTATATATCCATGGCACACAGAAGCCCACTTATAAAAATGGAAGCATCGATGTGATAATTCTAACTTCTGAGTGTGAACATGAAACATTAGGTGAGCACATACAACAGTTAGAGTGAAGACAATTAAAGAAGCAAAAGTGATGCCACCCAATTTTTATTTTTGCAATATCGAGAAAAATCCTGTTTAATTCATATAAAAATTTCAAAATGCAAGTTTAAATTATTGTGATTATAATTTACCCTATCGCATTTTTTGCAATAATTTCTGAATTTACAGTAGATCAAGAAACTGAATTTTAAGAATGGAAAACCAATTACTGTATGAACAGACCAATGAATATAATTTAAGACAGACAGACATATATACTGATGGACAAGGATACAACTAAATGCCTAGTGGCTGGGGTATGGAAACTGAAAAATAGGAATATTTGTATCATACCTGAGTCTGGTAACAAAACTTTATCAATAACATGGACTACACCATTACCAGCCATTATGTCCTCTGTCAATAGCTTGGCCTCGTTGACGTAATTTCCATTGAATTTACATCGGAAAGTCAGCGATCCACTATGTAAAGTATTTAATCCCCATGTCATAATTGTACTTGCACTACAGTGGACTCCTTTTACTATATGGTATTTAGCTATAGCTGTAAAGATAATAGCGAAAAAGAACCATTTATAACATCGAATTTAGCAATGACTGCAATTAACAAAAGTATCGATATTATCAAAAGAACTTTGAAATTATGTATGAATTAAATATAAAATATGCCATATTTGTCAATAAAAAATCCTGGCTGTATTTTCTCCCAAATTCTGGTCAGTGGTTGTCATCATCTTTTTAAGTTGTATTGTTGAAGTATAAAGTAGGTTGAATTTGACAGTTGTTGGAAATAAATCCTACATTTCTTTGCAGTAAACAATTCTAAGTCACAAACATATATTTTAGGTGTTTTAAAAAGTTTTTTTTTTTTAAAAGTGCAAATTAAGTAATTGGGAAAGACAATGGTGGTACCTTATTAGTCTAATTGTAATTTGTTCAAATCAAATCTATATATCTTCATACCTTCAGCTACTTTTCTCTCTGTTAAAATCTTTTCTTTTATAATTTTAGGCAATCTATCAAAAGCTGCATCGTTTGGTGCAAAGATGGTAAAATGTCTGTCTCCTTGTAACATCTTCACTAAGTTAGCTTTGTACAACAGTTGGGAGAACTTAGAAAATCTGTCTTGTTTAAGTAATATTTCTGCCAAGTCACCTATGGAGTCCAATGGTTTTATCATCTGGAAATAATTGATAGATTAATTACCATATATGCAACTGTTTTGAAATTTATTTCATTTAAAATATTTCTTTAAATTCAAATTTCAAACTTCTTTTTCTGTAGGCTTTAAATCATCATTCTTTAATGATTTTATTTCCATCTTTGATCATATTACAATATATATTAAATATATAAGGTTTTCCATTTATATCATAAAAGTTACGACAAGGTTTCTTTTTTAGCTCCTTGAACAAAAATGAAAGTGTATTGAAAATATACACAAAAAATGTGCAGAAGCTCATTTTTGTAACCTGTTATATAGTAGTCATAACATATTTGCCCTAAATGTTTTTTTTTAACAATATTTCATTAATGATAAAATAAGTAGAATAGCAGGACTATCACAAAATGTGCTATGTCCCTAAGTACTAACATCTTTAAATCTTACAAGAAACTGTCTTTTACTTGTATTTATAAATACTAACCCTATCAATTACATGTATGATACCATTAGAAGCAGGCTGATCAGGCATAATAATCCTGGCACAGTTTACTGTAACAACCTGAAAGTTAAATAAGATTTATCAATAAAAAGTTTTTTCTAAGAACTTAATTGACTTAAATTTTGGAGCTAGTAACTGAAGATATACAGTTTTCTTTATACCATTTATTTTTTTTATTAAATTTGCAGTAAAAAGGACAAATGTAGGGATGTAAGTCACTGAATATTTCCATGTTGTAATACTAGGGGAGATAATTTACTAAATATTGAAAAATGAAAGACAAAACTCTTTAATTAAATGTTGATATATTACAACACTAAGCATGTACGGTGACCTATAGTTGTTAATGTCTGTTTCATTTTGGTCTTTTGTGGATAGTTGTGTCATTGGCAATCATACCACATCTTCTTTTTTAAATATGTCTAGTCTGAATTTTCTAATACTGTTGATTCATTATTAATTGTTCGATATCAATTTCTGTGGGTTTCATGGGTACATGTGAACCAAGAATTCAAATGTTGAACGAATTCCAATGAATTTATTTCCCCGAGGGTATCACAAGCCCAGTAGTCAGCACTTTTTGTGTTAACATGAATTGTCATTGATATGGTTATATTTATAAATTTACTGTTTACAAATTTTTGAATTTTTTGAAATACTGCTTTTCCACCTCATGCATAGATTACCTTAGCTGTATTTGGCAAAACTTTTAGGAATTTTGGTCCTCAATGCTCTTCAACTTCGTACTTTATTTTGCAATTTCAACTTTTTGGGATTCGAGTGTCACTGATGAGTCTTTTGTTGACGAAACACGCGTCTGGCGTATATACTAAATTTTGTCGTGGTATCTATGATGAGTTTATTCATATTTGCTTTGTATTCAGGGATTGACAAAACTTCGAAATCAAATATCTACGAAAATGCAAGTATTCTTTAATTCACGAAAAACTGATACCAACAAAAATAAATGAATCCCCATGCTGTAAATCATGCATAAATACTGAAGCAAAATTGTCTGAAGATTTTTCAATGATTAAAAACATTTCAACTTAGCTTCAAAGTAAAATAAATAGTTGATAAAACCTATGTATAAATTTACCCCATAAGCATATTTATTTATCCTGACATCTTTGGCTCCATAATATAATGTTGGTATTTCTTGATTCTTTTTAAACTTGGAATAACTGTGACGACCTTTGACCACATGATAATGGACCAATGAAGGTGCATTGAAAGTCCATGGATGTAGCCTCTCTCTGAAAGTAGATTCATATACATACACACAAGAAAAGCATAGCAATTTCCAAGTACGCAATTTGGTTCAGGGTGCAGCAATTTAATTGACATGTTCACTTTAAACATATAAACTTCTTGTACATTATTGTCAACTATACTTAAGGGAGCTACCATTTGATTTTTATGGGGGGGCTAGGATGAAATTTGAAAAAAATAGGCAGGACAGGAGTTTTGAGTAAAAAAAAGGCAGGATGTGACACAAGTCAGGACGACAATTTAGGTAAAAAAAAGTCAGGATAAACTAAAAATAAAAAGGCAGGACCGATTAGAGTGAAAAATAAAAAGGCAGGACAGAGATTACAGCTAAAAAAAAATGCAGGACAAAATTTTTCATCCTAGCCCCCCCATAAAAATCAAATGGTAGCTCCCTAAACCCAACATACTGGTACTGCAATTCAGATTAAGGTTATGCATATGTATCATCTCTATTTAATCCTCTCAAGTCGTAGTTGACAACTCTACATGATAAGGGAAAAAATAAAGAAGATGATTCCTTGTTTAAAAAATGAAATATGCATGTCCTTCCAACAGTGCAGGAAACAAAGAGAAATAACTCCTATTCTCAGTGCTTGTTTAATTTTTTCCAGGGGTGCTAAATGAATTCTTATTAGTTCTAATGGTTAAAAGGCTGTTTGTCTGCTAAGCATCCAAGGTGCATTTATGAGAAAACTAGAACTGACCATTTGACACATCAATGTTAGTGTTTGTTAAAATGCATAATAACCATTCCTTTTAAATGAAATTTTAAAAACAAATCCACTTATTGCTAAAATTTGACATATTTACCTATCATCATATGAAATGTTTAAAAAACCTTCATCAACGGGAACAAAAGCTGTAAAGGCTCCGTCAAACTTCAAGCTTTCTTCCAGCTCTGTGTTAGTAAGCAGTGCTACAAACTTTGACAGGAACAACTTGTCACCTGCTGTTTCCACTATGTTCGTCAAAGGCTTGGCTGAAAACATGAAGATATATCATGAGATATAAATCTGTGAAAGATATATTCTACTTACATTTTCATACATGGATCAACTTTTTGCACTAAAACAGTGATAGATTTAAGGATAATGAAATAGTCAGTTTTAATGTTCATGCAAAGTTTGTTTTTTTCTCTTAATAAAAAAATCAAGGTCACTCTCACCCACACTGTATATTTTGGTTTATTCAGGACTGTTATGTAAAACCACGGGGGGTAACTTCGATATTTTTTTGGTAGGGGTGTGCCATTTTTGCCTCAAAAAACGTACCCATTTTAATATAACATTCACTGAAATTCAGTAACTATAGTTATATAGATATTTAAGAAAGAATGACCTATACTTATATACAATATTTAAAATATATATGATATTTTTAAATGTCAAATACTTCCATGCAGAAAGGTGCAAATTTAATCAGATTTGCAGAAGAATAGATTGAATTTATATATGATATGTAGATCTTACCCCAAATCAATATACAGTTATCAAACGTGAATGCATTTTAATATAGGATGTCATTAAAAAGGAGGGTCATTTTTATATAAAATCTCGCAAAATTATGACCCATATTTTTGGCACATCCCCGTATACCCAATAATAGGAAGTTACCCCCCCCCCCCCCCCTGTGTAAAACATTATTTATGAAGGAGAAATGATTAATTTCATGTTAATCTATAAATCTGATAGTAGAAAAGTTTGCATTATGACTTGCACTGATTATCTATGGGAGCTCATCAGGTAGCACCTGCCCCACATTAAACTAAGACAAAAAAGTTATTATATATATGCTCTCATTGCAATAAATGATGATAGGCAGTTAATTCTTAAATTAATGAGTCTATTGAGTGATGTTCAAATATAACTGAAATGTAAAATCTTTCATAGAAATAAGTATATTAAGATTCAGGCACTTTTCATTCCATTTTTATATGGTGGTCGTGTAATGGTGATGGTCATTGGGGAGGGAAACAGAGGTGGATTTAACCCTTTCCTCAATGGAATTTTTTTTCTTCACATACTTGATTCGCATAGGATTTTTTCAATAAAAAAAAATCATCAGGTTTAAAGTATCAATTCATTCTGAAAAAATGAATATTTCATCAATGAAATTCAAGTCAGATATTCTCATGAATATCCTTTTTATATTGTATCCAATTTTTTTTAAGTCTGATGCAGACATTTCATAGTCAAAGCGTTTCAACTAAGGTACTACAGAGGCGTCAAAAGGCGTCATTATGGAGTAAAGGCGGTGGCGTCAAAAAGCGTCATTATGGAGGAAAGGGTTAAGGGGGGCAGGGCCCTGTAGTGGGGAAAAGTTGTTGATAATTAAGGGAATCACTGAAACATGACTGGAGTTGCCCTTTCCTTAGGCAGTCAGTGCCTACCCCCTTATGCAAATTTTGGAATCTGCCACTGGGGAAGGGGGGATGGTTTTTAAAATATACTGTTTGACTAAATTTCTTGAATTTCTAATTGGTTTATTTTCACGAAATTTAGTCAAACAAGTGAATCTATTCAAATCAGGAGAGAAAAAAATTAGACAAAAGAGTTTTCCCATACAATGATCTTGTCCCTGTTACATGGTTGTATAAAGTAATGAAAACATTGTCTGTCCCTAGAAGTTATTTGTAGTTTAAATATGTGATTTGATTATAATATTATCTAAAGTACATCATTTATATCATTCTAAAACTTATATTTCTCAAGTGATGCATTTATTGCAATGAAATTGTTATCAACCTGTCAGTCATTGAAATTATGCATCATTCAAATATTTTCTAGAGCTTTAGATAATGCTACTTTAACACTTAAGGTCAAATGTTTAGCCTTGCATCATTAATTTCTAAATTATATAGATCTATGTGATTATGATAAGTTATTTATTGAAGAAGTCTTTATTCAAATTCTTGGTAGTCTATGTTGTTAGCCACTATAGTCTGATGACCCAGACTAGTAAAATTTTATTTCTGACTAGTAAAATTTTGCAAAACTTTGTTGACCAAAGTTTGAATTATATATTTCAGGTCTTCAGACTATAAGTGGGATCAGATTTTAATGCAGACTATAATTTATGGCTGGACTTAAAAGCAAATTTAAAAATAAACTTCTTAAGCCACAATAAAAAAAATCTTATATTCTGTATAATGACTGACTCTCTTTTGAATTTTTCCACAGTTTTGTTATTTCTATCATTTACTAAAATTTTGAAAAAATTTAAATTTTCAATCAGCATGTAACCCTCTCCTCCATGCCATAAATGTTTAAGCAGTTTGAAATTCTTTTACACATTTTTGATGGGAAAATTTATTATCCATATTTCTTTTCAAAGTTGAATAACAGGTGCACTTTTATGATCTTTTATAATAAAGAAAAGAAAAAAAGAAATCAAAATGAATTGATGTCTAATCCTGATACAATTGCTACATATTTATATTTCTCTTTAATCTTTCCAGTGAATACTAATATTTGATGTGTGTCCCTGTTGAAAGAATAATTCTAGACATCTGTGTATAGAATGCATATCTAATCATTATAAAAATCAGGGTTGTCTCCCATTAATCTTTAATAATCAGGGTTATCTCCCATTAATCTTTAATAATCAGATAAAAACAAACTTAATCTCTAATTAAAAAAAAAGTTTTCTTTTTTATCTGTGAATAGGAAATGAAGTGTGAAAACCTTGTTGATTTTATTTGAATTTAAATGTTTAGGCGTGTGTGGTATTATCTGTATAATATCTTCTCCATTGAACCAGCTGTTATAGAAAGAGACACAATGTGTAATCTTGATTTCATAATCAGATAGGTGGAATATCTCCAGACAGAATCTTTTATTTCATTGCTTTAACCTTCAATTGTTAAAAGGATATGTGGGATTTACTCTATCAGAGACAGTGGCATAGCCAGGGTTAAAATGATGTGGATGCGAAACTGTTCGCCAAGCGGAGTGAGGTGGAAATTTTTTTAAGACCTTTTATGCACTTTTTTTTTCAGACGTTTTTCCTGTATACATGACTGTGTACTCCCCCTACAATCCGACAATGGCTAGATTTTTGTTTAATTTCAAAATACCCATCAATATATAAGTTTCTAACAGAATTTTGTTGTTTTCTCGTAACTACCATCATTAGATACAGTAATATGTGATGTTAAAGTTTCACATCCAATTGAAATATGACATCTCAAAATGGACCTTTAAAAGGCCCTTTGTATACATGTATATGGAACTTTGAAATATAGGCTCTGAAGTGATACTCCCCTTTCCCGGAATTTGAGCCTCCACATTGGCTTTTTTTATTACTTGTCTTAACGCGTTGCAGGGGACAGAAATGCCGGGCGTCTGTCATGTGTTGCCAGATTTTTGTGAAATTTATATCATCAGCAATGTCTTTGAAACTCGCGAAAATAAGTCCTGATGAAATAATTTAACCAACTATGCCCCCTTTGAAATATAAATCATAATTGATATACCATATTGCATTTGGCCTGAAGCCTTGATTTCTCTTTAGATATTAATTTAAAAAAAAGAAAGAAAATGCTTTTTTTTAGTAACTGCCCTTGTATATTAGAATAGATAAATATAGGCAACATATAAGAGTAGAACATGTAAACATTATATGCATTAATTATAAATTTTAGCTTCCTAATAGGGGGGGGGGGGGGTTCACTTCTAAGATCAATACAGATATGAAGCATTGGCGGATCCAGGGGGGATTACAGGGGTTGGAACCCCCCCTTTTTTGGACGATCAATGCAATTGAATGGGAGCATATAGTTGGAACACCCCCCCCCCCCCCCCCCCCCTTACTCTGGGTTGGGAACCCCCCTTTTTAAAATGGCTGGATCCGCCCCTGGAAAGTGTTCTACCAAACACAAATGTTGACTAACAGATGTAAAAATGCCAACATCTGTATAGGACAAAACACTACTTGATATATCTTATAAGACAACTATTAAAAATGTGCCTGACATGTGGTTATTTGTTTTCAGAAGTAGCATGCACTCCACCTCTTTTAAAATAAGTTTTGATTACAAATAGCTGCAAATGATCTGTCTAAGTTTTTGCTACTTTTTGCAAACTGATGAAGAATTTGATTTATTTTGTGAGACTTTTTATTTTAAGACCAAGAAAAAATGTGAATGCCATAATTTATGGTAACATCTTTATTTACATAATAAATTACAACAACTCCCAAAATTAGTTTTTAAACAAGACCAATAATGGGTCTGGACAGGCGGACATCTCTCACTGTGTGAAATTGAGGTAGCAACCATACATGTATACAATGGAGCATAACTGATCATTCCCTTCAATAGGAGCCAAGAAAAGCTTATGAAAATCATCCTTGTACAATAAGTGCTGTGAAGTTTAGCTGACTATCAGCTAACAGGATGGAATTCACTATGGATGTAAAAATTACCTACTCTTTAAAACTGAGCATTGTGTAACTTACTTATTGGACATCCTTTGCCTGTTACCTCTCTACTGTACCCAGTACAACATGTATATCTTATAAACCTGTAATACATTACACAAACATGATAAAACATAAACAAATTCTTAATTATCAATCCTTTAAAAAAAAACTAAATCGATGACTTTCACAATTTTTATTTTCATTTTAACACAAAAATTCAATGATAAGGTTGCAGCAGGATCTTTATTCTTCATTAAATTCCAGAGATTTTTTGGTAAAAAATTCATTTTATAAATTGTTTCTAGATTATTATACAAATAACTAAGTGAGTTAACAGAAATGTGTTTGTTAAAGCTAGTTTCGTCAATACTTTTTAAAGCATTCATGTGAAACAGAGTTAAAAATATTTCTTTTTCTCAGAAGCTTAAAATAATCTTATACAAAGACTTGACACAAACGCAGAAGTGATTTCAAAGAGGTATGTCCCTTTACAGTGTACTAACAAATAAATGTGTTTACTGCAAGGGTAATTTCATTGTCTCACCTCATAGATACCTGAAAATTCCAATAGATGATGAGACAGATTTTGTGACTAAGAACAGAAAAAGAACAATACCTACGTGGGCCGATCACATATCCTCTTGGGTCTCTTGTCTGTAAAACCTTGGTAGAATCTCTCTCCAGTCCCATATACTTCCTTTATCTTACATATGTTTGGACTGAAAACAAACCAAAGAAGTTAAAAATTCTTGAATTATACCTACATTCAAATATTCAATTTTCGTAAATGTTTAAAATTTTAAAATCGTTGTATATACATAATGATCGCTTCTAGTAACTTGTTGAACATGAGCTGCTTATTCTTTCAGACCATTCGCGTTTACTGCAAGTATAGTTTAATTGGGAACATATATATTAGATATACTGTCCCCAGGTCTATTTTGAAATGCATTAGTTTTTAATGAAAACCATCCCTTCCTGATCCTTCCTTTACGACCCTTTTCCAGTTTCACTTTATAACTAGTTGGTCATGAACTCGGGTAACTCTTCAGAATCAATTCGGTTTACCGCCCGTTTTCAGTATATTTGTATTGCATGTCTGAGATATTTATAGATGAGATAAATACAATGTATATTAACACCTCTCGACTTACAAACATGAAAAAACATAGATGGATATGGGAAATTAATTGTAATATACATCAGGAAATTGACAATTATATTATAACATGTATGTTTTATATCTGGCAATTGTATGGTAATATCTGTTAATTTGTCTTTAGTACCATCTGTTAACAAGTATTTAATACACCCTCAATAGTTGACCCACTGACATATAACAGACTGTTATTCGTATCCAAAGAAACGTTGATCCCGAGTCTATGAAATGGGGTCACGGTCAACTGAACCCTGGTTAGCGGACATTTACATGATAGAGTGTTACAACTAGGTTACAAGGAACCCGTATACCAAATATAAGTATCCTGTTACCAATATAATAAGTGAGACATAACATTAAAAAAAAAGAATCTAACTATAGAGCACAGATGCCTCAATCACACAATAATTTTCGAAAAAAACAGACGCACAGACGGAAGAACATAGTGCCCCATACAAGGACAATAGAAATATATATCAGACGGGAATTTCGTAATATTAGGTATTTTACGTGACCTTCTTCAGTTAAATATAAAGCAAATACGGGTAGTTTATGTCGCCGCCGCCGGATAGTAATTCATACCTCGCATTCTGCGACAAAAGTTGAAGGCGAGACAAAACTACTGATGTGAAGAAGAAGCAGAGACATGGGATATTAATTTTAGTTATTGTTGAAGGCCGTATATAGTGACCGTTAGTTGTAAACTGTTATGTCATTTGGTCTCTGGTGGTGAGGGTTTTTGGCAATTATACCATATCTGTTTATTATGCCCCACCTACGATAGTATAGAGGGGCATTATATTTTCTGATATGTGCGTCTGACCGTCTGTCGTACCGTCCGTCCGTCCATCCGTTCGTCCGTCCGTTCGTCCCACTTCAGGTTACAGTTTTTGGTCAAGGTAGTTTTTGATGAAGTTGAAGTCCAATCAACTTGAAACTTAGTACACATGTTCCCTATGATATGATCTTTCTAGTTTTAATGTCAAATAAGAGTTTTTACTTGATAGTGCGAGTGAGCCATACGTGTACTATGGACACATTCTTGTTTTTTTATAAATATGCATACAATACAATTGCATTATATGCCCTTGGTACAGTAGCGCAACTGTTCAATGTTGCATCAAGAAGGTAATTTGTATATAATGAACTTCTGTTCTGGTGCAGATCATTCAATTAAATTTAAGTGAAGATTTGGCAATTTCTCTTCATGTTCAATTGCACATTTTGTGGTCAAATTAACACTTGTTTTTTTTTTTTTTTTTTTTTACAGTATTGGATTATATAACAATCTGCAACATAGTAATTTATTACAAAATGCACACGTAGTATATATGCTGTTGCACAACATAATAATATATCAGGACAGGTGCTCTTTGTTACTTACGTAAAATATACAAAGTGTACTAAATAACTTAGAAAACATAGTTTATATTGTGGCATGACGGTATTCTGGTATAGAATATTTTTATGATTCATTTGGATGGCAGCTTGTATAGAATTCGGTAACAGAATTCCAAAAATCCTCTAACAAATCCTAACACACAGCCCGTTACCACTGGTAAAAAGAAACTTTTCAGTGAGAAAAGTACTCATGTCCACCCACTCCTTTTATATCTAACACTTAAAACGAGAGTGATGTATGGGAGAGTCTCCGAGACTGAAAAGGCGACACAGGCACTTGTCTCAGAATCCCCCTTTCTATACCTTGATATGCTTTATTAAGGTATATAGAGAAAAAAATTCAGAGACAAGAATATATAAAAAGCGGGGATAAAAAAGAGAAAGTTTGATAATTGTTCAGAGTGTATAAGACCCTCTAATGAGAAACGAAAGGAAGAAGGAAAATAGGAGAGGGAGGAGAAAAAACTCATTTAAAAAAGATAATGGTATGATTGCCAATGAGACAATTCTCTGCAAGGGACCACATTACACAGAAATTAACAACTATGGGTCATCGTACTGCCTTCTATACAACATTATCTTTTAAAATTGGTTTAAACTCAATTTAACAACGTACGTATATTTCATTTCTGCTACCCAGTTTATTAATGAAATAATCGCATGTGAATGTGTAGTAATAATTAATAACCACTCGAGATGCTCCACCCAACTGACACAAGATCACACAAAACCTTATCTTTCCTTTTACATTACAATAAGTACAAAAAGATAACCCTATTTAATTAATGGGAGTTTAAAAAAAACATTTAAAGAAATTAGTCTTTGAACAATAACTAAATGGCCGAAATGATTAGTCGTACCATCCCCAGTTTTTTATGACCATTATTTGACCTTGTTGCAATTACGATCAAAGATGAATTTATCTTTTAAAGTAAGATTATGTTCATTTTATGTCCGCTACTTGCCCCCTATGATCAAATCATGCACACAATTTTAGATCTAGACCACCTAGTATATGTATTTATGTTAGACAGTAGACTTGCTACATGTAGAATTCCTTCCTAATTATGTTTTGTTTCTTCAATTTTTCCCCTTTCTCCAAGGGCAATCAGTAGGCTGGCAGTTATCAGTAAAGATATAAATGAGTAAGAAAGAAATAACAGAAAGCTAGGGAATTGTTGCAAGTCTAGTCCCTTCCTAATTATGTTTTTTTTTCCAATATTGCCCCTTTAACAATTTTACTGCTATAACTAGGAGATTACCATTATACTGACATCTTGGCAATCAGTAGTCTGGCAGTTATCAGTAAACATTTAAATTAGTAAGGAAGAAATAAAAGAATGGGAAAAGTCTGTAAGTAAGTAAAGAAAGAAAGATAGGAAGAGAGATGAATTCAATAATCTATTAGGTCTAATTATAAAAGAGCGGATAGAGTACAAATTTACTGATCTGGAAGTGACAGTGTTTTAAAAGATACACAATAAAATTGAGAATGGAAATAGAGAATGTGTCAACGAGACAGCAACCCATCCAAAGAGCAGACAACAGCCAAAGGCCAACAATTGGTCTCCAATAAAGCGAGAAACTCCCGCACGGCGGAGGTGTGCCTCAGCTGGCCCTTAAACAAAAATGTATACTAGTTCAGTGATTAATGGACGTCATACTAAACTCCGAAATATCAGAAGAAACTAAAATAAAAAATCATACAAAGGCCGGAAGCTCCTGACTTGGGACAGGAATACTTTATCCGGAGACAATGGACTTTTTATAAAACATATTGAATTATTAAAAGTATAATAATGTCACTGCCAATAAGTTGATTTCAGATGCGGTGTGGGGCGAGGTATAGATCTTCATACTATATATGGTTAATGCAAATACTTAGTTTACGTATTTCACAAACGTTGTCTAATATATCCCTCCTCTGTGTTTCCCCTTTTCAAAATCCGGGATCCGAATCTGTACATGTATACACAAAGTGCATGTTCCTATTTCAGATATCACCATCGTTGCTCGTTATTCGGCTAAAAGGCCATAGTATTTGGTTAACTAACTGTACTTAGTGCACAAAAATAAACTTAACACCCTTTTAATCAAACAATTTTGTACGCCTGATTATCTTTCCATTCATAAAAACTTGTTCAAACTATTACGATAAAATCCCATTCATATAATTATCATAATAAATCTTGTAAATACAAACAACTATTTATCTATTCATCGGTCACAAGACAGAAACAGAGGTCGTAATAAATTATTTGTCAACAAAAACACGATATAATTGCAAATTGGGCCGTTTGAAACAAAAGACCTCAAAATCGCACCATCTTAAACTTAACACCAAATAAAACAATACAAATTCAATCTTTGGAAGAAATCAACCCCATTTATTCAGAATATCAGTTTCCAAAATTCAGGAGGGTCTGCATAAGAAATAACTTATTTTTAGATTTCAAACTGATATTAACGGACGATTTGTCCGAACGCCTTTCATCGAGTAGAATAACAAAATACCACTTTACACCTAATTAACAAAGTAAAAGCATATGCAAATACACAATATCTTTCTGAGTGCAACATTTTGTTATTTGTTAACTTGATATCGAGATTAGAGATATATCGATATCATTTGATCTTTTTCTTCATTTCCGTTTTTAAAATATGAGTCATAATGGTCTGGTTTCTTACGCCTGTTTCCAACATTGTCTACACGGACGGTCAAAGTCGGATTGTTATTGTCAGAGGCGGATTTAGCCCCCCCCCTTTTTTGGAAAAAAATTTGGTTGCTTATATAGGTAATCACTGAAGCTAGACTGGAGCAGGCCCCCTCTTAGGTCAGTCAGTGGGACTCCACTTATGAAAATTCTGGATCCGCCACTGATTGTGAGATCATGTGAACTCGTATTCTCTCGAGGTTTGATCCTATAAACCACTATACTTCGATCTTATCCTGGCGGCTGATGTTTTCTGTGGTATTGTCCAATAAAAAGTAAAACCACAAAATTACTTAACTCCGAGGAAAATTCAAATCTGAAAGTCAATAATCAAATGGCAAAATCAAATGATAAAACTCATCAAAAGAATGGACTACAACTGTCATATTCCTGACTTGGTAAGGGCATTTCCAAATGTAGAAAATGGTGGATTGATCCTGGTTTTATAGCGCTAAACCTCTCTCTAATGTGTTCGTCCTCTTATATTTTTTTCCTATTAGTATATGTTTATGCAGCAATGGCATTAATTGATTGAAGCAAAATCAGCCATGGCAGTTAACTGTATATTGGTTTGGTACCATTCAGGTCTATTACTACTAGTACAATGTATATGCACTTGTAGAAGTCCTTTGTAACTTATACTACATAACACAGGTGCTCCCATAGAGGTTACAGATGCTTACAACAACATTAGTTTAATAACATTCAACCAGATGTGTTACGGAGTTTGTATAAAAAAAGTAACAAAGAGTCATATAATAGAATCAGATGTAAAAGCAAGCTCACTTTGCGTAAGACGTCCGCCTTTTATTATAAACGTGCATGTTCCCTCTGTGATAGGAAACATTACGATTTAACACACCTTATATCTAACAGGTACCGGCCATCAGAACTGCCGATACAGTACGACAAACACTGATCAGCATCTGCTTTACATGATGGTAGAATCCATTGTATTGCTATATGCTAATAGGAACTGCAGACAAAAGTCTACTGGACAGAATAGCAAATTCTATTCTTTTGATAGCAATTCGGGAACGGAAATCCGAATGTATTTGCCGGAGTGATAGCTGACAAAAGGAAGCATCTTATAAATAAGATGTTGTATTAGTGCCAATTAGACAACAACTCAAGTCACAATGTCTAAAAAAACACTTATAGTTCAAAGAACGACCTTCAATACGGAGCATTGGCTCTCACCGAACAACATAGCTATACAGTCCCCCAACATGACTAGTACAGGAAAACCAACTTAATACATTCTGTTTCGTGTGGGAAACAGGCGTTTTCATTTTGACCTAAGTGCAATCTAACACATTTCAACAGAGCAATGAAAATATATTTCACATTAAGTTTAAACTTAGAAGTAATCGGATTATAAATAAAATACATTTTAAAGTTTTTACCATTTGCTCTCGTTTAAGTTTTAAAAGGTTTCAATTGTCAGGAAGTCCTTGCATCCAATTTATTTACATCTCCTCGACAGTTCCTTGCCAATGGGACACCAATGGTCATGAATTCATCATAATACGGTAGTTTATTGTGAAGTCGCACTCAATCTGTCCATTAAGGATGTTTGCTTGTCATGTTTGGGAATTTTTGGTCAGATTTTCGAAATCCTCTGGTTTTATCCTTTTGAATGCCCTTAAAAAAATGCCCATGAACCCCCAATTTCCTTTTTATAAATCTTTTACATGTATAATTATAAGCCATTTGAAAAGTCTTATAAAATCTTATTTATTTTTTAATAGTTTTTGAGAATTTTAACTGGTCAATAATAAAGCTATGAAAAGTAAAGAGAGAACATTTTCCCGCCAAAATGTCAATGGCTAATATCTCGAAAACAAGCACATTAATCCGGGATTCCCTATTTTGATTTGCTTTTTTGATTCTTAATTAATCCCCTATCAATATATACTAGTTTTGTGGAAAGTTATTTATCTTGAAACTGAGCAGCAAACATCCTTAATTACGGCAGACGGATCCAGTTATAACAACTATAATTATAGATCACTGTACGGCCTTCAACAATGAGCAAAAACACCCAACTATATAGCTAGCTTTAATAAGCGACAAATGTAAAACAATTTAATGACATACTCGTAAACTAGCCGTCTGATTTATGTACAAAACAATTAACGAAAAATAAATATGGTATACAGAATCAAACGACGACCACTGAATTACGGACAACTTTTATGACCATTAACTATAATCGTGTAAGAGTTTTAAGACCATTAACGATCTTTAAACAAGACATTCTGATTCAACACACAAAACCAAGCCTATCAAACCGGAGGTACATGTCAAAATACGCATGTCAACTATTAATTAGATTATTTCCTAAAAGTCTTATGAATTTCAATGAGCTCATTGACTTGAAGTATGATTCGCAGATTTGACAGAGACATGTTTTAATGATATTAAACGATGTTTATTTTATCAAAACAAAGAAAGCAAGTGACGGAGCTCATTTTTAGTACGACGCGATTCTGCGCATGCTGTTCTTATGCTCACAGGTGCTTGAGGACAGGATCCTGTATGAGCCTCATATAGTCCCTCCCCCTTATTATCATAAATCTCAGATTTGTCGATATATATCACTTATTTGTACCATATATATACTAATATACCATATTTATACTCTAAATATGCATGTTTACTATCAACGTGAATCTCGACTATAAGCCTAACGGTTAATATTGCTCCAAACAGTAAGGTACTTATAGCGAACAAATAACAATTTAATGACATACTCGTAATTGTTATTTCTATTTAGAATGTTCGTTCAATTCTTAAACTGATGTCAGCAGCTTTTTCTGAAAAATATATGGTGTATTGTAGGTGCATGCGGATCCAGGAGTTTGAAAGGAGGAGAAGTTAGCCTATTTACGTTTGGACCATACTTGGTAAAAGTATATACATGCATTTATCATATACGTAGCTCAATAAGGCTCCCCTTAATCCGCCTCTCTAATGAGATCAAACATTTATTAGAAAAATGAAGTGCATACTTTTAACATTTTCTTGATAATTATATATTATTATGTTACCCATTGAAATAAATACTTCAATCCCGCCAATCTATGCGGGCTTTCAAAATTTATTTACTTGTTTAATTCTGCGAACAATTCTGTGGAGTTCTTTGACTCAAAACAATATACCCCTTCAATATTGTGTTTCTCTTCAAATGAAATTAGTTTTAACATAGAATAGAAACAAGGTCAAGAAGTTATTTAACAAATTAGAAATCTTCATATTAAAATAAGTTAAACACGGAATAGAAACAAGATCAAAAACGTATTTAACAAATCTGAAATCAGCTGCTCAACATTTGTTAAGTATGAAGTATTTATTTAACCCTCTTGACCCAGTGGTATTAAAAGATCAAAAAGAAAATGTTATCTCCATAATTGTTATTTGTTCGCTATAAGTACCTTACTGTTTGAAGCAATACTAATAACCATTAGGCTTTGGTAGTTTAGTTTTGACAGTTATTGTAAATCTGATAATAATTTTATAGTATTGGTTATATAATTCGTGAACTCTAGCATAGACTGTATTATAATGTCTTATGCAGCGCGATATGTTGTTTGATTACCCGGCATGGTGCAAAGATACATGTACTTACCGTATGCAAAGCCTTGGTCTTACAAGCAAGCTTTCGCATTAATCGAAGTTTTAGCCTAGTATCATTGAGCATACTTAAGAATTAACAAGTATTTTTTTGGTTATAATATATACATCAATCGAAAACTCAGCCTATAAACTCCCTCTGCATATACAGTTACATTTACAAGCACGCTTTCGCGTTGATAGAACTTTCAACATAGTAACCCTTCATTGAAGCATATACAGCCTTTTACAAGCATGCTTTAACGCCAGTTCAACACATATGCCGGGCGCTTGAGTACAGTTTTTCTATATTGTATTTGTCATTGTTTGCAAAAAATATACATTTCTATATATTTCATAGTCGTGTGGTTGTATTCTGTTTTTGAGGGAATTTAACAATTTAGATACAATCCCTTATATTATCATCAATCATTTTTTTGTGCTAACACTAAAACAATACATACAATACCGAAATATGTAAAACACAATCGTTACATCGATCCAAATTTCCGCGTTGGGATCCGAATGAAGAGAAGCAATAACATGAGACCGCAATCGGTGCAAGTAAATTCGGAATCAGATCTCAACGGAGGATTATGCTCCGAGGGAATCGGATTTAGATTTTACTTTCCCATCGTTTCCCGCGGTCTCGTGTAGTTGCTCCTCGGAAATTAAGATCTATCTGCGGATTTCGGATGTGGAAACCCTGTATGTACCAAATTATGAAAGACTCACCCAGAATCTGGCTGGTCACCCATCATGGCGTCGTCTGTTATCTGTCGTATGGACCGAATATTTCTCAGTTTAGAATATTGATAGTAGGGGCTGTATGTGTGATAATTGTAGTTCTTTCTGCTGGTCACCAGACTCAAGACGAGGCTCCAAGACAGGAAATTGATAATGCAGTCCATTTCTATAAGAAAAAAACAAAACAAATACAAGAATGAAAAACACACACACAAATTATTCACCATATTATATCTGATTAATACACGGTACATGAAGAAAGTGGAACATTTCATTGACCGATGAAAGTAACAATGAAGAAATTGCTTTCAAAATCTGAACCAATGCAATCCAAACATTTATTTCTAAACCTAGATTGTGGTACCATATGAAGTTTTTAAACTATGCCAAGAACCAGCACTTTTTAATTATATCAAATGCGTCAAGTGAAACTTCAGGATCCAAAGACAAAGTCTGGTGCTTTATGCTTTGTTAATATGCAGTTTATCGTCAAATGAAATTAAACTCTAAGATCCCTGGAAAAAGTTTGGTGTCTGACAGTTTTCTTTAATCTAAATGTTTCAATTACATAAAGAGACATCACAAAAACGAAACAGCTAATTAAAACATCAAATATATCAGAAAAACTCACTTGGCGTTTGTGGTTGCACGAAAATGCATACTCAGCACATACATAAGCTTTGTGTCAATAAAAAAACTACTATTAAGATGTATAATTATCTTGAAGTTGTTTAGATCTAAATCTTCAAAGCTATGTGCAATAAATTCTTGTTATCTGTATGTAGTAAATGTAACACAACCTCTTAACAACCTAATTATTACATATTTTATTGACTCAGACATGCTAAACCTAATTTTCTTGTCAAAATTCCTCTTTGTATATAATGCTGCTGGGGATGAAAACGTCGGATACCTCACATACCGAAGGAAATATCTACTTATAAAAAGATTGATTTCTTTGGTCAATGGCCAACCGCATTAGCCACTTGAATTCGCAGCAAATTGATGGCTCTTAATCTGTAACAAAATGGGAATTAATTTCTCTTCAATTGCGGCCGCCGAGTTCAAGCGTGTTTCCCGAACAACGTTTTCCTATTACAGACAACATAAAAATACCGCCAAAATTCCTGACTTAGTATGTGAATCCGAAACTACAATTATCGTAACGTGATTCCATGCTATTTTTAGAAAAATAATTGACAGATGTACTGACTAAGATTGTCTTGCCATTATTTTGCAGCTAGTAAGTGTAGAAGACTTGTCAATCAATGCCGACATTAATACGTAAAAACAAGTCACCATCAATCAAATATGTTGTTCTTTGTGATTTCTGATAACGAAATTGCTCTTGTGTTTTCAAACTGATTGTGACTGACGGTTATTACATGGATACCACGCGGTAACAAGTTCAACTAAACTTGTGTTTAACATCGAACTTTCATCTACACAAACCCCAGATATTCTTTAATCGAAATTGTTAGTGCTCTTAAATATTCAGTTTCCTATTTCTATCGTTTCCCTTGTTTCTGTTGTAAAAGTTTTCTAAGAAAAATATCAAAAATACTGAACTGCAAAGAAAATTAAAATCTTAAAGTCCCTTATCAAACATCAAAATCAAAAGCTCAAACACTTCAAACGAATCAAATAGCTGTCATATTCCTTACTTGCCAAATTGGTACAGGCATTTCCTGAAGAAGAAACATATTGAATTAATCCTGATTTTATAGCTAGCTTAACCTCTTACTTGTATTATAGTCGCATGAAATTCCATTATGTTGACATTAATGCGTGAGCAAAAGAAACAGACACAATAGATAAAAATGTCAAAAATAGGGGTACAGCAGTCAATATTGTGTTATAATTTTAATTACTATAAAGAAACAAATCTGTCAACAAAGAAAAACAAAATAGCATACAGCCAAATTACATAACCAAAATTGAAAGACAAGTATACACAAAATGACCACAGCACAACACATTTGCGGGATGCGTAAGTACCGAGCCACGCCAAATGGATATTACCAAAAATGGACTTAACAGCCGGGGTTGATAACTGGCAAAGACAAATAAAAGAACACCATAACGCATAATTATGATGGAAAAAAACCGCGAGTACCTAAAATCTATACGTCAAGACCAGCATGTATTATTTGTGAAATTGAAAATTTATCTGAAGTTTTTTAGTATCTTCCGACCTTTTTTTTTTTTTACAAAAAGGACGAGAATTTCTATGTAATATTATAAATAGATGGACAGACGAAATGCTTTGAGAAATCGCTGACAGAAACAAACTCATCTGCACCGAGTTGGAATTATTGCATGGCTGAATAAGATAATAATAAGGTTATCAGCTGGAAATAGAAAAAATCCAAGGCTACAAAATCTTCTAAGTGATCTAGCAGCAATAAAGTTGTCTGTGAAAGCCATTTCAACGTCTACATTCATAAGACAAACAAATCCTTATTACATGGTACTCAGTCAAGACAAAATTCTTTACTATGACTGTGTGAGACTCTCGTGGGTAGTCGTTCATCCACTGTGTAGTATAGTACGAATGTTGTATTAGAAGTTGAAATTTGGTATTAATTGCACATCTTCAACAGTAACAAATAAGTGAACGCATAACTTATGTAGCCTTGGTACGAATAAGAGCAAGATGAACGCTTGTTCTGACAATTATGAGTTCCGAAATCAGATGGGCGCGTCAACACTTTTATAGTATCGCTTTGCACGGCGGTATATAGATCATTTTAGGACATTACGAACCCCCTTAAACAAATCATGGATTCGGCCTTGATTATTTATAGCTGTAGATTACTAGAATGTTAACCTGTTCATGCTTTTTGTAAATGTTTCATCTGACGTATACCGTGCACCATAAAACAGGGGCGACGGTCAACCCCATCCCCATTAAATCGGAAAAAAATCTTTTTTACCTTAACCGTTACAGGATTATAGTACAAAGTGTCTGCATTGTTAATTTTCATTGTTTATATGTAAACTGTATATCATGTATAATGTTTTAAGCCATTGGCCCATATGGGCGTCAAGTGATTTTCAATAAAGTTATTAAAGTTAAAACATTTCCCCTGGCCTAAAATCCTGCCAAACATCCTTTTCTTCAAAGGATTACTATACCGATGGTCGCATGAGAAGTGACACCTGGTTTAATTGTCCCTCGTTAATATAAAACTTCAACAGTGTAGTGTAGCTTTTAAGTATACATATTAACCTTGCTACTGAAACAATCTTATTGAAATTGCAACACTGGAGAGCGGGTATGCTATCAAATGTTACTTGTAGTCGTCTCAAGTGAGACACATATATTATGATTTATTCAATTATAAAATGTATTTGAGCAATAACAAGTATAACAATCTACCATATATACTTTTGTCATGCGAACTTTGTCTGTAATAAAAAAAAATCTTCAAATCAATCACATTTCATATCCATGCACTGATGACTAATGATAAATTTAAAATTAATTTTAAAATTGAACGATGGATATATTAAAAGATAAAAGTATTTCCTTTTGATTCATGCTTTCCTAAATGAGTTTAGGGAGCTACCATTTGATTTTTATGGGGGGGGGGGGGGGGGGGGGCTAGGATGAAATTTGAAAAAAATAGGCAGGACAGGAGTTTTGAGTAAAAAAAAAAGGCAGGATGAGACACCTTGCAAAAAAAAGAAGGCAGGATGACAATTTAGGTAAAAAAAGTCAGGATAAACTAATAAAAAAAAAGGCAGGACCGAATAGAGTGAAAAATAAAAAGGCAGGACAGAGATTACAACTAAAAAAAATGCAGGACAAAATTTTTCATCCTAGCCCCCCATAAAAATCAAATGGTAGCTCCCTTAACCGCACTGTACTTTATAAACTTGATTGGTAAAATCAAGGAATAGTATATTTAAATATACAATTCCTTGGTAAAATGCATGACTGATTTTGGTCTATTAATCTAATCCTGTTTTTACTGTTGACACATAAAAACATTGGGAAAAACAGTTGTGTTCCAGTTAAATTGCACCGATTGACTTTCATTTTACTTCTTTCGGTTGCTTTTACTTGACCGAGTACCAGAATGTCAGATCACAATGTAGGTAACCTGTCGAAAAATTCCATACTCCAGAGTCAAATGTCGGTGGTATGAAAAAAAGTCTAGGGCAAGGCCTCTGATACATGTTCAACAGCGATCATACAAACCAATCTAAATGCAGCTATTTATTACCACAGACAGCTGATAGCCGTGATTTGAAAACTACCACCTATTGGGTAACACCTCGTGTTTTAAATAGCATATAACAAGATTATTCCATGTCAGTGTTACAGGTGGCAAAAGATCAAAGGCAGTGTAATTAGAATATCATTCCATGTTTATCAGGTACAACATTCTTCACGGTGTTAACATGTATTCTAACATGCAAAGTGAAATGTTTAGGCTTCAAGAGTAACGCCTATGTATATAGTAGTATGAAAAGGTGTGTATTGCAAATTCCTTTCATCATCATTTGGTCTCTGGTGGACAGTGTTTTTTTGTTATGCCATTCATGATCATAACACATCATTCTGCTTATTTTATAAATAATTTTAAATTCCAAAGCTTTAAGTATTTCATTTCAAATTACATGTCTGACTTTGTTCTTAGCCAATTACATCTTTTAAGTGTCCGAAAAAGACCCGAGTTTTTTCCTTTATGAGACATAAAAGTGAATATAACTGAGTCATCATGTTTAAACTTGGTCAAAATAATTTGAAATCTTTGAATGCTACTTTGGATTTTTTGGAGAGTCCTCAATGTGAAGAAAAGGAGTGCAATATATATATATATATATATATATATAAAGCCATACAAGAACTCAAATGGTTAACCATTAATTGGGTCTGTAAACAAATGTGTACCAACTCATCCCGGTTACATACACACATTTTGTTATTTATATTGGGAAACGTGAATGATTTGAATAACGTGATTGTGTATGATTACATGAATTATTTATTCCTACCCGTGATCGATTATTAGACTCTTCCACTGGTGTTATATAACCCTTGTAGAGTAGCGTAATAAATTATATACGACTACATTTTTCGGGTTGGTTTTGTGCGTAAGACAGAGTTAAACATTTGATTAGCAACTCTCGACAATGCTTTCATCAAATACAGAAATATAAGAATCGCGCAACACATTCGAAGAACACGACCGATGAGTGCCGAAATCTAGACGTAAGTTGAGATGTCATATACTCCAAGCTAATTGGTTTGTGTTTCGTCATATCATTTTATATTCAAGAAACCCCATCCAGACCAAAATACTAGTGTACTCTGTGTACAGGAAACACCTCTCACCAGTTTTCACTAACATTTTTCTTTATTGACATATAGAAAACAGCATGAAATTAAAGGTTAATGAGGTTTTAATTAAAAAACGAGTTTCGTTTGAGGTCACATAGATAAAATACTAATTGTATAAATTTTAAGGGATTTACAGACTGTCTTAAGTTACTAGCTTTTAAAAGATATTTTATTTTGGAGCACATTATCAACAGGGGCAAGCAGATTAACTTGTTTCAGTTTTTTTTTCATTTTATAAATACAGCTTAAAGAGAAAAAACTATTAATGAAAAAGTCTGCAAAATATTTAGACGAGGATCTCTTGATTTAAAGACTACTTAAGTTTAGCACAAGATTTTATATTCGAGAGCAAATTATCAACAGGAAAAAATACGCTACAGCTTAACTGGTCAAAAGTTTAGTTTTGAATCAGTTAAGTTAACTTTTCACATGAACAGCGTAAAGAAAAGAGGCGAAGTGTAAAAATGTAAAAGTCATTTAATATTACATCAATTAAAGATTTGATAGATATATATACATGAATTCTGGAGCAAATTATCAACAGGGGAAAACATGTTGCAGCTTAATTAACAAGTTTCAATTTGATATCAGTTAAATTAATGTTTAAACAGCCTTAAGATAAGAAAAGGGGTGTAAAAGTCTTAAAATATTAAAAAAAAACAGAAGACTCTTGTTCAGCTGGAGAAAGTCTAGCGGTGCTTACAATACTTGCTCTCCAATCCTAATTTATACTCTTTTCAGTTTTTTATCACGATGATTTTGTATAAATATAGACGTCTTTTTTGTGTACATGTCTTGTAAAACAATGTGTTAAAACATTTAAAAGCATACATAAAAAGTGAAGGACCAGCTCATGTCTTACACTGGACAAGGACTTGTGCCAAAAACTCTTATTTGAAATTAAATTCCCTCTCAGTAATGAAAGAAGGAATTAAGATTTTGATACCCAAGCTGATTCAGCATTTAACTGTAAGTGCACAATTTACATAATATTTTTCTCTTAGATCTTAACCACATCTTAAGATGTTCCTAATTTTATGGCTATTTTATGTCAAACAACGCATGTTTTAATTGGACATTTTTTAATGAGGTATATCAATGTTATACTTCTGCCAGACTTTTATGTCTGATGCACGTGGTCCTGAGAACCCATTTATACATTTCAAATCAAGATATCTTAATACTATATTTTTTTGTGTGTATAACTGTTTTAAAATTTCGATTTTTTTCCTAAACCAGATTATTCTAAACTGTAATTAAACTACGCACGCTTTACGGCTATAATTCTATAAGATGGTGTACGTCTTTAAATGAGTCCACCAGAGACCTTATGGCGTCAAGTTAAACAATCATATAGGTCGTTGCAAGGTCTCAAACAACAAGCAAAATCCTTACCATATAGTAACGTATTATAAAAGGCCCCGACATGATAAAATGTAAATCAATTCAAACGATATCCCAAATTTATATACAAAACAATAAATGCAAAACAAATATGATATACAACAATCAACGCCATCCAATGAATTAAAAGTAACATCCTGCTGCGTATGGTTATAAAAATGAGGAAAATGGAATACGTAACTGTATAGTATGATTGATTGATTGTTTGTTGCTTTATGTCCAGTGGCAAATATTTAACGCATTTTCAGGACGAGATCAAATTAATCATCAATACAATAGGTATAGGTTCCACAACAGATGGCATCGGAAATGAAGGTTAGGAAAATGTTAACTTTAACTTGAAAACGAGAGTAGTATATTGAATAGGAGCAAAATACGGCCTTGCAACAGGCCACCCCAAAGAGTCATTGAAGAATTCTGTACGAGCGTGGCACTCTTTCAACACGAGGTGTCGGATTCTGACCGGACGTGGCTGCGTACTTGTACATACCGCACAGCCAAACGGACGCCCCACTTTAGTAAGGGTATAACCGCCGGCCGATCGAGAACCAAGAGTAACCGTAATTCTATTCACCAGTCACCCTTGGGGTGCAAGGGTTTGAACTCGAATACAATTGCTTACATTGAATTTGTCGTGTAAATTGTACAGTCGTACTAAATTACAAAAATGGTGTTTCTATGATTTCGCAACTAACCCCTTTTATGACTTTATACGAGGTATATAATTAAAACGGATTTCATTGTACAAGTGTTATTGTATGTCCACTGTAATTAATTTTGTCATATTAACGTTTTGGTTATCGTCTGTTAAAGTCATTAAGTCAAATGGCTATCCTGCTATAAGAGATTAACATAGCATTTTCTCTATGTCACGTAGTATAGTCTCGTCGGTGTGATCCAGATAGGAGTGCTTCAAAAGCCAACCAGGCTCAGCTACTCAGGAGAAATCCGTACTCAAAAGACAGCTCAACACAACAGTAACTATTCAAGCCAGACAACATCAATTTGGAATATTACGAACATTTTGGACTTAACTTTAACTGTGAATTAGTGAAATTAGTGACTTTATTATTTGGAACATTTGAACTTTATTTATTTGTAAATTGTTTCGGCATCATTATTATTATTTGGACCAGTTACTATATAAAATTGTTACAACTTGCTGCTTGCTTTATAGTTTTGCCTGCCATTGCTTAAGTCTTGCGAAAGACTGACCCCCTGTGCCTTGGGCTGTGCATGTTCGATAGTCCCCCTTAAACTCGACGTGCATTGGCTCTTGGTGACAGATTTGGTGGAGGACCCGGGCATATGGATATTTTAAGTGGCCTTCCAACAACCAAAGATAAATATAAACATGTTCTACTCGTAGTTGACAGTACACTTTCATATGATTTATATGTTTTATTTTTGTAAACAAAGAGTTGGAGAAATTTGGAGATTATTTGGGTCAGTTGGAGAATATTTGGAGATTATTTAGGTCAGTTAGAGAATATTTGGAGATGATAGGTATATAAGAGACCTCTGTTTTAGTGTTTAAGGAATTGAAGGTGAGAAAGGAACTATACATTATGAAACGTTAAAAATATTTCATTATTTTGGGCAGTTTTTAGCCGATTTTGGGAGAACTTATAGATTCATAGAAAGTTGTGTTATTACTATTCAACTGTATTTGTATTTTTGATATTTTGTCCGCTCAGACTGTTGCGTGGTTTTGGACACTATGCGTGTGGCGTTTTTCTTTGGTGTGCACAGTATTAGACACTGTTGCTTATTTTGATGCGGAATGTAATGAAACCCATTTGTGATGTGTGAAAGTAATGTGCCAATGAATATATGAACTATGCATTTTGTAAACTGTATGTAATGTAAATAGTGTCCTGGAATGGAATTTTATTAAATAGATTAGTGAATTTACTTGTATATTTCTTTGACAACAAGACTACGGATTATTGGATTATTTGTTTTTGAATTATCCGTTATTTCAATATACCCGGCCTGACCAGAAAGTGTTATGTTACTCGACCGCCATGGCATCAGTATCGATTAAATTAATATATTGCTAGTCTAAGTAGCATTTCTGAGACACTTATCTCAGTCAAAGTTGACAGTTGTTGTCTGAAGTCGGCAGCCTGCAGTTCAGTAGTTGTCGTTGGTTCGCGTCTGTCTTACTCGTCTGTCGTAAATAGTTTTGTTATAATTTAAACCGTTTGTTTTTCAAATTGAAATGCATCAGTTTTTTTCCTGCCGGAGCCTTTCAAAACCGTTTGTTCATTATGGATTTTTCTCATTATTAAAAGCCAAACGGTTGACTAGTCTATTATTTCTTACCTCTACTTTATTTGAAATTTGTTTGCTAGTTGTCTAATTTGAAATCGTACCACATGTCCTTACTTTCATATTTGGTGGATTATGATTCGGACGAACCAAGTATTAATATTCTCATTTAATTTTTATACTCAAAACACGTTACACATGTTTAACCCCACCACATTATGTATGTATGTGCCCGTACCAAGTCACGAGCCTGTAATTCAGTTGTTGTCGTTTTTTTATATGTGTTACATATTTCTTTATCGTTCATTTTTTTTTTATAAATAAGGCCGTTAGTTTTCTCGTTTGAATTGTTTTACATTGTCATTTCGGGGCCTTTCATAGCTGACTATGCGGTATGGGCTTTGCTCATTGTTGAAGGCCGTACGGTGACCTATAGTTGTTAATTTCTGTGTCATTGTGGTCTCTTGTGGAGAGCTGTCTCATTGGCAATCATACCACATGTTCATTTTTATATACACAGTTATACCAAATCTCGACGCACATTTGATGCAATATTTATTGTTTATTCTACTTTGTAAATTATCTAAACGCTTTATGATATGTACATTTCTTTAATTGATCAGTCAGTACGATAATTGAAAATACTTCAACTATTTAATCATACTGTCAAAATGATTACATAATAAGAAATTGCCAAGTCAGCATATCCTTTGAGAAAGGTACATACTGGAAATGTCTGTTACAGCTAACCGTAAAACCTGGTTAAACCGCATGCCTTTTTTGTTTTCTATTTATGCAGCTGTGTCACGTCTGTTAAATAACATAGGATTGTTTAAGTTCCAACCATCTTTGTGGTCTCGCGTTAGCCTGGACAACCTAAGTGCGGAAGATAATCATTCAAAAGATATAGTATAATTAGTATACATATGAAGAACAGGGCATTTATGAGTAACTGTAATTAATTAGACTAGTGGACTCCTGTATTTTGAACCCCCCTTTTTTGTCGATCAATGCATCTGGCTGGAATTAACGTCCCTACCCCTACATCTCGATATACAATTGAATGGATCATCCGGTAAAACGGTCAACATTAAGTTTAAATCAGATTGTCCTTAGAATGAGTCAGGCAGTATTTACGTTTACCCTCTCATATTCTGTCATAATGTATGAGCAGTCAATCCTTTAAGTTGGATATAAAAATATGGTCACCAGGAACCCCTCACTCCGACGATAGACACATGCTTGAAAATAATGTCTGTCTGGCTGTAAGCTTTATTTAAATACGAAACCACGTCAGGCTGAACACATTACGTTAATTTAATCTGGTGCATAAAGTAGAGAGAGTATGGCCATTTCAAGATGAAGACACCTTGTGCGACGGCATACTGTAAAACATGGTATGGTACGATGGTATGGTATGTGGTATATTATGATGGTATGGTACGAATACCATCATACCATGGTATACATGAATGGTACCATGGTATGGTATGATGGTATGGTACAAATTACTATACCATGGTACAAATTATTATGCTATGGTATGAAGCATGGTATGGTTTTTCAAAAGAGGAAATTTTGAAAAGTTAATAAACCTATTCTTAAACAGGATTTTATTAAATATCTGTTTTCTTTCTTTCTTTTTTGACCTTTTCCAAAACAAACTTTTTTTTCAATGAGAAACAGGAACAAGAATTTTGGTTGAAAAACAATGTAAACAAAATATTCATTGGTTCAATTTTAAAATCTATGATCATTTCAAAAAACATTATCAATGCTAATGAGCATATATATGTATAATTATGCTTGGGTGGGTTTGGATGACTTTTAAATAAAACAGGGATTTAGCTGGTTGAGGAGAAGCCACTCCTGTTAACTTTGGGATAAACTATAGATAGGAGACAGTAATTAACTACATTGGTTAGAGGTATAGGGCGAGGGTTGAGATCTCACAAAACATGCTTAACACTGCCACATTTGTTGCACCTGTACCAAGTCTGGAACCTGTTCTCTAGTCTTGTTTTTTTTTTAAATTTTGGTTCATTTATATGTTTTGGAGTGTATTGTCACGTTTATTTTATATGAACTAGTACACATTTTTGTTCAGAAAACGGCCATATAACTTCTAACCCCACCCCCTTTTTGAAGTTAAATTATTGCTCCCTTAGGAGCCAGCTTCAGCCCGCCTCCTGGTGCAAGATTTTTTCACTGTGTAAGCGACTTTTTTTGTTTACCTTGGACTGTTTTCTACTCTCTGGTTGGGTTGTTTCTTTGACACATTCCTCATTTCCATTCTAAATTTTATGAAGGATTTACTATACTCAAAGACAGTTACATATATGCTGTTTATGTCACTCCTTTGAGCAAGCACCGTAAAGAATGAAATGGACAGCAAATTTAATGTGATTAGCGTGAATCTTAAAATTATTGTAAACTACATTTACATGTAAGATCAGTTCTCAGGGACAAATTATGTCCATAAACACTTTAAGTGTCTAGTAACAAATTACAGGAATCCCATTTTCATATAAACAGTAAACAACATTTCAAATTTTAACAGAACAGATGACAGCCAGTGAGTTGAAAACAGTTAACAGTTTAATTTTGTCTCAAATAACAGTTAAAAACACAGAGGCAAAAACAGGTTAACACAAAAAGGTATTGCCCCCCCCCCCCCCCCTCTTATAGGTCATTATGTTGATCATTTTCTTATACTTATAGTTCAAAATCAGTCTACATATATAAAGGATACTACATCGTTCATTAATATCATTGAGAAATTAGAACCTATGGCAAACAGTCTTTTGGTTTCGTATAATATAACACAGATATTTACTAATCTTCCTCAAACGTCCTGTAAACGAGCCCATGACAGTTTTGACAAATCAAGATCTGTCATCAACATTTGTTGAGAATTTTTTTTAGAAAACATAGCATTTGAATTCGATGGAAAAATTTATAAACAAATAATAGTTGCGGCAATTGGTGCAGTCCCTTCACGGGAAATCTGTGATATACTTAATCATGTTAATATATTCAAAATAATGAATCAAATACTTTAATTCTGCATTACATAATATTCTATCATGGCAGATATAGGGACAATATGTGATCATATGTATTCATAATATTCGATGGAACATCAGATGAAATAATAGATTTTTTTCGTCTAGCAAATTATTATAACCCTTTATTAAAGCTAAAAGGAAAAACATCGTTCTTAAATGTTGATGTAATTAAAGGTCAAATATTTACAACACATGGCAATTATAATTGACCTTGAAATACATTTTAAAGAAACCTATTCCTATCTCTATCTGCACAGAAATAGCTGTCACTCTCAGCATGTATTAAAAAAATGAAATAAAATTGTTTAATAAAATCTCACATAATAAAAAAAAGACTCATTCCTTGGTTGATATTGTGCATTAACTTCTATAATGCACATTGTTTTTACATATAAATGAAGAAAACAATATACACTCTACAACATGTGGTGTCTATCAACTAACATAGTATTATATTAGTGACAGTTTTAATTAAAGTATGGTGTTTTCTAATCCACACAGGAGATGCATTCACCTTTTATTCACATTTTTAATTGAATTTCTTGGCCATAGCTAGATGTAGACAGAATATGCAACTGTTTAAAGTGTCATATTTCAAAACAATATAAGTTGACCATTGACAGAAGGTTATGCAATAAAACTTTAACTACATTATCTAGATTATCATCAAAAGATATGCAGTACTTCCCAAAATTTCAAAGAATAATTGACAGCCATTTATAATGTGCCAGAACAGGACATTATATCTATCTTATCTTGTTATCTGAGATGTTTAAATTGAGTTTTCTCTTGTTTTCTGTTCACAGCTTTATACATGTGAGTGATAGTCTATCTGGTTTGTCTACATCTATTTCGTAAAATATTATTTTAATAAATAAAACATATATATAATGTAAACAAATTAAAACAAAATCATAGTTCATATTACCTAAATTAATTTTTCAAAATTTCCTACTTCAAAAAACCATACCATGCTTCATTCTATCAAGTTATACCATGGTATAATAATTTATACCATGGTATAGGAATTCGTACCATGGTATAGGAATTTGTACCATACCATCATACCATACCATGGTACCATTCATGCATACCATGGTATGATGGTATTCGTACCATACCATCATACCATAACACATACCATACCATCATACCATACCATGTTTTACAGTATGCCTTGTGCGACATATAGCTCTTTGTTGGTTATAGATAGTCTGCAGCAAGGCAAAATTTCGAAATATACATCCCTCATCTGTTTTTATAGGTCCAGTCTGAAATTTCGCCTTTTAGCCAGGTTGTCCCACATTGCTGAATATACGAATTTTGATTTTTAGATTTTTCTCATTGAACATATATAAATGAAATATTGGCCGCTGAACGTTAAGCCAACAATAAATGCGCACACCATATGATTGCATGTCAATTTGCCGGTGCAGTCCAAGCATTTGTCCTTTACATCACAACGGTTATCTTGGTCCAAATACTCGCGCGTCTGGCGTATATATAAAATTAGTCCTGGTATCTATGATGAGTTTATTTACAACTACTGGGTCGATGCCACTGCTGGTGGAGATTTATTTCCCCGAGGGTATCACAAGCCCAGTAGTCAGCACTTTTTGTGCTGACATGAATAATCATTGATATTGTTATATTTATAAATTAACTGTTTACAAAATTTTGAATTTTTTGAAACACTAAGGCTTTTCTACCTCAGACATAGATTACCTTAGCTGTATTTGGCAACACTTTTTGGAATTTTGGATCTCTATGCTCTTCAACTTCGTATTTTATTTGGCTATTTTTTTTAAAACTTTTTTGGATTCGAGCGTCACTGATGAGTCTTTTGTAGACGAAACGCGCGTCTGGCGTATATATAAAATTTAGTTCTGGTATCTATGATGAGTTTATTGTACAGTGGTGTAGAACATTTTGTAATGTCATGATAGTTAGGTATATATAAATTACATGTTTGTTTGCTTGACCAGTACACATTTTCTATAAAAAAAACTATTTGGAAAAGCATATTCATCAACGCAAAACATCGTACTTCCATATGACCAGTACACCCTGCTAATGAATGTATAGCAATGTCGCTTTTTTTATATAAATATTAAGTCCCCATTTCACTTTCGGGGAAATGTCAACAAAAATTAACAAGAGCGATTTTTTTTTCAACATGGTGAAATAATATTCTCAAAACTTGAGCACTCATATTCAAAAAGCAAGAAATCGATTCTTAGCAAACGGCATCGAAATAGTTTTTTTTTAGACAAATGGATTTTACTGTTAATTTGTTTTTTGTTTCCGAAACTGCTTTTAAATTACACCATTTTTTGGCAATTTTTTATTTACCCCGAAAGGAAAAACCTAGATATGATGCCAACATGAATTGCATCCAAATCCAATACTTTCAAAGCTAAAAATATTATCCCCCTCGAGATATTTACATTTAGCGAACAATTTCTTGAATGGGGAAAACATATTCCCCGCCTTGTTCTTTATTAAATGTTAGGATCCTTATTCAACATACCTGGTAAATTTTTCGTCAGAATGTCCACTTTAGAATAAAAAAACAACTAAATTCACTATTTCCCAATTGTTTTCGTTTTAAATTAATCCAATTGAAAAAAATCCTCAAAATCCACTTGTTTTTTTATTTGTCCACGTGCACAACATTTTCATTCATAAGTATCTGCAATATCTATTAACTATGTAACTTCGAATGCCTTCTGTGTAACTCTCAAATACTTTTATTTCAGTGATATATATGTTTTTTTACTACACTGCGCGAGTCATTTAAAACACAGTGCGATATGATACGGGACGAAGGCCATTCACAAATGTATTCTTTGTTTCGCATGCGTTTTGTTACCAATATACTGCAAATAAAAGTCAAATAAAATATTTTATTACATCATTAAGAAGGAAATGTGGTAGTTACAAAAACAATTATGATTAAAATTATTGTAAAAGTTCATACAAAGGCCGTCATTTTGTTTGTGTTGATATAATTTTCTTATTTATTATAAATCCTTTATCCATAATGATGGCAATAAACAAACATATTTTGGATGTTATCAATATAGAAAGGCTGCATTTTTTTCATTATTACATATTTTCAAATGATTCCAGGTAACCTAGATACGATGAAAGAATGAACCTAAAAAGCAAAGACTTAAGTTTAGTCTGCACACAACCGAAATACATATGATCATAGAAAGGGGTCAAGTTTCTCAAGCCAAGGATTTGTCACCTTTTTGTACCTTTCTGTCACTCATACATTTTATTATGGATCGGCATGCTGCATGAATAACGAAACCGAAATCTTAGATTACAAAAACTGTTCCAACTCTACTTTTAAATTTTATTACACGTATTATTTCGCAATAAAAAAAAAAAAAACACAACAAAGCACACAAAGTAAGTATTAAAAACACAAACAAATAAATGGACAATCTTTAATCCATAAAAACATTAAAAAGAACTAAAAAAAAAAAACAACAAAAAAAACCCAACCTAATTTAAGTTTTGTCTTAAAAATTCTAAATTAGAAAGAAAAACATGTCCGACTATCTTTAGAGACTGTATATCGCTTTGTGTTACTTTTTCATATACAACTATATAAGAAGATGTGGTATGAGTGCCAATGAGACAACTCTCCATCCAAGTCACAATTTGTAAAAGAAAAACCATTTTGGGTCAAAAAGTACGGTCTTCAACACGTAGTCTAGGCTCACACCGAACAACAAGCTATGAAGGGCTCCACAAATGACTAGTGTAAAACATGCATTCAAACGGGAACGACGTACTTTCAATCATTTGTATATTCCAGATAAAAGAAAATATTGATGTGTTTTAATGGCCTATCTTAAGGTTAAATGATCTGTTTTTACAATTACCGTACGAAGTTTTCTCTAATATCCATCTCATACTGGGTCAAATTACTTCTACTCAACTTTAAAATAAATAACAATTCTTTTGACTTCTGCACTTGACATAGAAAGGTAAACAGCCAATAGATCATTATCTTAAAGACGTTTTAATTGTAAAGCGTGAATGAAGCTATTTAAAGCAGCTTTATCAAAAGGATTATTTATGTATGAAACATAATACATGCATGTTTGTATAAGATATCATTTAACCCCGATGGGGTTACCTTTTAATTTAAACAATAGTATAATTGTTACTGCAAAATTGTAGCTTTCAATGGTTCAGAAAAAGGGGAATAGTTTAGAATAGGATAGAAATGAAATAAGGTGATTTGGTTTAGAAACCGGCATGTCTTTATGTGTTGTAATGATACACTACTGTCTCAGATTAGGGTGAAGGTTGGCGCATATTAAAAAGTTTAGAATCGCTACATTTTTATAAAACTGTCCTATGTTAGAAGCCTGTTGGTCAGTTATTGTGGTTTGTTGGTGTGGTTCATGAGTTTCTCTTTTCTCGTTTTCTTACATTGATTAGACCGTTGGTGTTCCTATTTGAATTGCTTTACACTAATCGTTTAAGGGTCCTTTAATGATAGCTTGTTGTTCGGTGTGAGCAAGTTCTCTTTGGTAAAGATTACCTATAACTCTTTATTTGGATTGAGAATTGTCTCATTGGCACTACCACACCATATTATAAGTCTTTACAATAGACAGGCGTCAATAGTGTTTAACGCTGTAACTTGTCTCATATCTAGGAATACCTATAATTCTATGCAGACCCTATGTACACAGTGAAGCAAATTTGAAGCTTATAAGGCATGTGTAATACATAAATTTTCATGTTGCTCTAATCTTGTACAAACTCAATGAATTCGGTCCTTAAGTTTCTTGCTAACAAGTCGTGAACGAGAAAACGTGAAAGACTGGGAATAGCTTTGTGATGCCTTTAAATCCTCATCCATATAAAAATCAAATAATAAAGGAAAGATATTCTTTCATAGCTATTGAATTCAACATTCTATGTACATGTAACCTTCATGACCCTGTAGTTTATATTTGTAGATAAAAGACTATTTTTTTCAATTTGGACATATCTTATTTTTTTCATGTTTTTCATTTTCCCTTGGTATATGGTCTTATTTTCTTGACGTTTTATTACAATTTAAGTTCAAGATATAAAGAATAAGAGCGCGTGAATGTATTCATGTCCTTATTTTTTTTTTATGACATTCATTTTTAAAATTTCAAGATTTTTTCGAAAAGGAAACAAGATAATATTCAGGTTAAAATCAAAGGGTTCGATTCACTCGTATGATTTCAATACTTCTTGTCAACACATCAGACCTTATCTATTTGCCAAAATTAATATATTTTCAAAGGCTGGTACAATGGTCTGTGATTTTAAGATATACTCCTTAAACTTCATTCATAATGTTATCAGATAAAATGTAATTAGCATGACAGATTTGTGTCAATTTGGCAGTTCTTTTTTTTTTTAGATCTATTTATAGTTTTATAGTTAAACCTTACGGAAATACTTTCGATATATATGGTCGATTTCTCTGTGTTCATGACTCTGAAAAGACCAGACAAAGTTTTTCAGTCCGCAGAAACCTGAGGAATTCAAAATTAAAAAGTTCATCGGTAATTGCCTATCTTGAGGTTAGATATTTTCTTTATATCAATAACATCTCTATTTCATTGTTATCAATAATTTATTTATCCTTGATTTTTCTTCAGTACCTTCCATGCTTCCTCTTCCTTGATGTCTTGAACTTCTGTTTACAATGTATTACTTGAGACATTAGGTTAGATGCGGTGAGATTTAATTGGATTTTGATAAGGAAGTGAATTCCGGTTAATCCCCTTTGTACATGCAGCTCTGTAGTGAAAAAGAATTCTGGTTTTTAGGTAATTTTCAACCAGATAAAGAATGCCTACTGTATGGCAAGACGACCAATAAGTCCCAAAGAGTGTTAAAAACATAAGGTATGTTTTGTTAGTGTTTGGTCCACTTCCATTTGCTGTAGTGTGGACCCACTGAACATATTCATGATTCGGGCTAGTACCAGTAGATATGTCAGTCATTCTCCGTGACACGATGCAATACAAGTCGCTTACGGGCGCCATCACGAGTTGGTTATGTTATATCCGTTACACACGATACCAGATGTTTCTAATTTTGTAACTACAAACGCGTCCCCTTATCATGAATGTCACATACCGAATTAGACTTATTACTGTTTTTTTTTACTAACATGAGCAACACGTCGGGTTCCATAAGTAGATGAGAATGTGCTTACCATTCCGGAACACCTGAAATCATTCCTAGAATTCAGTTGTGTTCGTGTTGCTCAGTTTTTAGTTTTTTCTATGTTGTGTTTTGTGCACTATTGTTTGTATGTTTGTCTTTTTCTGTTTTAGCCAGATCGTTGTCAGTTGATTTTCGACTTATGAGTTTGAATGTCCCTCGGGTATCTTTTGCCTTTTTTCACGAAAAAAATGCTGTCAAACTTACGTGCCTCAATGCTATACTAAGAAGCTGTGCTAAGTAGTGAGGTTGAAGCGAACCTTAACGAGGCACTTTTCTACATTGGCTAGAGGTATAGGGGAGGGTTGAGAACTCATACACATGTTTAACCCCGCCGCAAGTTTGCGCCTGTCCCAAGTCAGGAGCCTCTGGCCTTTGTTAGTCTTCAAGTTGTATGATTTTTAATTTTAGTTTCTTGTGTATAATTCGGAGTTTAGTATGACATCCATTATCACTGTACAAGTATATATATATATTAGGGGCCAGCTGAAGGACACTGACCTACGGGTGCGGTAATTCTCGCTACATTGAAGACCCATTGGTAGCCTTCGGCTGTTGTCTGTTGTATGATCGGGTTGTTGTCGCTTTGACACATTCCCCATTTCCTTTCTCAATTTTACCTGTATTTGATCCAGTTGTTATCGATGTTTGTTCTTTGTTAATTTTGTAGTTTTAATCAAGGCCATTGCTTTTCTCTTTTTAATAGTTGCACATTTTGCCATCACGGAGTACTGGCTACTGGGCTGGTGATACCCTCGGGGACTAACAGTCCACCAGCAGAGGCATCGACCCAGTGGTAGTAATAACATTAACGGTACCAATTTTTCTGCACCAGATGCGCATTTCGACAAATAATGTCTCTTCAGTGATGCTCGTGGCCAAAATATGTAAAATCCAAAGCTTATATAAAAGATGTAGAGCTATAATCCAAAAGTTCCGAAAAAGTATAGCCAAATCCGTGAAAGGAATTAGAGCTTTGCATGAGGGAGATACATTCCTTAATTTATAATATTTTTTAACATTTTGTAACAGCAAATTTAATAACACAAAAAATCCGTATTTTCATGCCAGTACCGGAGTACCGGCTACTGGGCTGGTGATACCCTCGGGGACTAACAGTCCACCAGCAGAGGCATCGACCCAGTGGTAGTTATAACATTAACGGTACCAATTTTTCTGCACCAGATGCGCATTTCGACAAATAATTTCTCTTCAGTGATGCTCGTGGCCAAAATATGTAAAATCCAAAGCTTATATAAAAGATGTAGAGCTATAATCCAAAAGTTCCAAAAAAGTATAGCCAAATCCTTGAAAGGAATTAGAGCTTTGCATGAGGGAGATACATTCCTTAATTTATAATATTTTTTAACATTTTGTAACAGCAAATTTAATAACACAAAAAATCCGTATTTTCATTGCTATTTACAAATTGCTATATATAAAAGTATGTGCATTATGGAGTTTGCTCATTGTTGAAGGCTATAAAACGACCTGCAATTGTTCACGTTTTTAACAATGAACGATGAATAATTATGCTACTTGCAATGTTACCACATCTCCTTACTTTTATACAAGCCAATAGTTATACAATACCGTATAAAGTAAGGGTGCGGTGACTGACGATTATTTTTAAATTTGATTTTTGTGTCGATGGTTTGCTGTCTCGTTGATGTAAAACCATGCTATGACGTCTATACAGGGGCGGCAATTCGTGTTTAATGTATTTTAAAAAGGTGAAAAAAGATATGACGATTTTCGATGTATTGTACGGTGCAAGACCGAAATCTTAAATAATTTGCTTAAGTATGTACAATAGATGTCTGATTTATACCAGTGAGACAGATTTTGCTACAGCTATTATTGATCGGCTTGAAAACCATCCTTTATGCCTTAATAATAAAGAAAAATAACACGTCATCACATCATCAATTTATTGCATCTCTTATAGTATTCTTTTAGGACATGCCATCCAGGAAATACGAGCTCCCCACAATTTGGTGTCTGCAAATGTTCGAATTGATAGGTTAAATCCATATCTGGTAAGACCGCCAGCATGAGCTATTATCCTTGGATTGGTATCCTTCCATGTGTCGTATAAATATAATCCATACACAAGCGAAGGTGTAGCATCGAATTGTGGGTTGAACTTTATATCAGTTGATGCTGGAAACCTGATGGTTGGAAAGTCGTGTGCACCAAACGTGCCAGACTGACCTACACATAATAATCAATAACATTCACGTCACTTACTATCATTAATGTAGACTTGTTTTGATTTGTATGCTTTTAAAAAGTCATATGATATTCTCAATCTAATGAATCAATAGACCACTTTCGAGTTCATCCGTCAACGGAAGGAACTCGTCAATTGTGCGTGCATTTATGACGTCATTTACCAGATAGAGGGGGTCGCCTGTATCCCTGCACTATTTACGTTCATCAAGCGTCTTAGTGATCGTCATTGTGCAGAATAAACTAGAAGTAATGGTGGCATGTCAGTTAACTGCTAGTAGCCTTTGTTAGTCTTGTATTATTTTAACTTTTAGTTTCTTGTGTACAATTTGGAGTTCAGTATGGCGTTCATTATCACTGAACTAGTATATATTGGTTTAGGGACCAGCTGAAGGACGCCTCAGGGTGCGGGAATTTCTCGTTGCATTGAAGACCTGTTGGTGACCTTTTACTGTTGTCTGCTCTATGGTCGGGTTGTTGTCTCTTTGGCACATTCCCCATTTCCATTCTCAATTTGATTTGTTGTTCTGTAGGTACTTAATGACAATTCCCTAAGGACAGCAGTGCTAATTGTCAATTTTGAGAATTCGATTTGCCGAATAATTCGTACAATATAGATTTAAAGTTTTCCAACCACTCGCTCAACATTGGAATGGAAGTGACGACGCCCCTAAACGCAAAAATGACGTTCACTAAAACCAGAGTTTTTGACGGAAATGCATCGAACTCGAAAGTTGTCTATTCTTTTTAAACCTTGTATTACTACGCTAATTTCCAAGTTAGAAGAAGGGTTCAATGTTCAATCATGTCCCTGTGAACCAAACGATGAGCTGCAGTCAGCACGCTTTATTGTCATGGTTGCTACCTGTCTACCATTATTGATGGAGGTTATAGTGATTATTGGCTTTTCACGTTTGAATTTGTTTGATATTCAGAGGACTTTGTATCCCGTGTATTTTTTCTCATTGTTTAAGCCGTACATTGACCTGTATCCATTCAAATGTGTATTGTCAACATCGAAGCCATAAGTTTCCTCATTTTTTTTATCATTGAGAACAAAATTCACAAATTTGCTCTAAGTTTTGCAAAATGAATAACCATGTAATTGCAAACGAATGTTTGAAATTCACGTGTAATAAAATAAACAAATAACTTACATCCTTTCTTTGCTTTGAATGCGGTTAAAACAAACAAAAAGAATTAGTAAATGATGCAAACAATATAATGTTTCGTAATAATTTGTTATTTATGAATGATTATTATTAACTTTTTTCTTTGTTTCTTTTCATAAATTTGACTATTTACTATTGTTTGTTTACTATTTGCTCTTTGTCGAATTTGCATTGATAATTTTTTTACGGAGAATGCACAGCATTGAATAAAAATGCGTTTGAATAATCTTAAAGGATGACTTTTTGTGATGAAATACATTGTAAATATGTTCTATAAAATATTTCTAATTTTACACAAATGTTTTAAAATGTCAATTAAACTTAACATACATGTACCTTTATCTATGGGTGTGTTTACCTGCTTCTGCACTGGTATTAAAGAGATAATAGTAACTGCAATTACGATTATCCCAATATGGCGACGGTAGATATAGGTAAAATCTTTACACTCGTTTTTCTTAGATGTAGCATGTTTTTGTCAATAGTTACTCAGCTGCAAGGTTTATCTATACCATTACATCATATTTGAATCGTAACGGTGCACTGGAATTGTCTAAGAGCTGTGAAAATAGCCGTTGAAAAATTCGGGATGATAATCGTAACTCTATGTTATTTTTCTTCTTTGATAATCGTAATTTTCTTTATATGATAATAGTAACTGAAACATAATAAATGTGTCTTTCAGCATTTCAATGGTATTTTGTGTGTTAAAAATGTAAATGCCCAGTTAAACGATGACATTAACGCATATAAAAATAAATGAAGAAACTTACAGGTTAATATCTAGGATAAATTTACCTATATATCTCTAATTGATGAGAAAAAGGATGGATTAGCTATATCCCATATTCCAAAAGTGCAATCCTTTCAATTCATTGCTCAAAATGAAAGTCACGTATACCACATTTTCATATGTCAAAAAAGATAAATGCCTGTTTCTTTGATTTCAGGAAGGCATTTGATACTATTAATAGAGATGCCCTCTTTTACAAATTGTCTTATTACAACATAGATGGTCCCTTTTTTTTAGTATAATGAAAGATATGTATAAAGAGGTTTTGTACTTGGTAAAGATCTCGGAAGGTATCACTGATTTTTTTAATTCCTCAGTTGGGGTAAAACAAGGGTGTATTTTAAGCCCTACATTATTTTCTTTATATATTAATGATTTACCATCTATTTTTGACTCAACATGTGAACCACCCAAGTTAAATGATAATGATATATCATATCTGTTATACGCTGATGATTTAGTTCTTATCAATAAATTCAGCCGTCCATAATTTTCCTTTGGATTCACTTTTTTCTATTTTATACTGATATATGATTTTAAAAATTAAATTCAAATGTTTTGATCAAATTCCCATGTATTTTAGGTCGTTTCTTTAAACAGTGTGGATGGTAAAGGATCTAGAATAGTTACCAGTTTATTGTTACTATTGTTTATTGTCACTTTTGTTTTTTGTTACTTTTGTTTATTGTTACTTTTGTTTATTGTTACTTTTATTTTTTGTTTTTATTAGCCTTACCTATAGTCTTACGAAGCATTTGACAGACGAAAAAAAAACACAAATATGTATATTGATAAATTACATCAAAGGGCCAAACATGTAGATTATCACAGTCGGAACTGGTTTAATTACAAAGATTTTTATAGATTTTAAAACAAATATTTTGTGCTTCAGAAAAATGCATGAAAATTAGGAAAGGCTAATTTATGTTTTCATTTAATAGAAAAGTACTAATTATATGGCAAGTATGCAAATACAAAAATGTTCCTTGTTTAGTACCTTCAATATTTTTCTCTACAATATCTTCCATGCATATGTATGCAGCATACTTTTCATATACCGAGTATTTATGAATTTTTAATAAGTTTGTTTCTAATTTTGCGGAATATGCGTTATTTTATTCTCATCTTTGCAGTCAGTCTTTGAATAAGTATTTCTTGTAAGAAAATTTAAAGCTACATCAATTTTATTTTTTGATTTTCGGGCTTTTGGCCAAACTATAAAAGAACACAAATCCATGTTTGTCAATGAACTCCACGTTACTTAATTTCATAATACACAAAGAATCCCATTTAGGGCCAAACATTCTCTAGTCTTTTATAGCATTAAATGTTTTAAGGATGTCATATAATCATAATTCAAGATTGAATTTGTGTTGTTTATAGTTTATATCTGAGATACTGAAATTTCAGTGACAGTCATGAAGTAGCTAATATGAATAAAAAGATGTGGTATGTTTGCCAATGAGACAACTTTCCACAAAAGACCAACATGACTCAGAAATTAACAAATATAGGTCACCGTACGGTCTTCAACAATGAACAAAGCCCATACCGCATAGTCAGCTATAAAAGAAATGACACTGTAGTGTAAAACACTTTTCAAAGTTATCCCTTGGTCATCATAACTTTTAAGTTGCGATATCATCCATGAAAAATGATCGAAGTGACATGAAAACTGTAGCCACTAATTTCTCGTCAAACGGTTTTTGACGAATACTAAATGTCTTTCCTACTTCGTTATGGCATAATAGGGTATGTTCTAGAATTAAACCAGCAGTGGCTTCCCGGGGCAGAAATAGCACATATAACCACCTACAATAAAATAATTTAAACAATATTAACTGTATTTACTATTTACTTCAGGATAAATTATTTTTTGTTGACTGTCTTATTCAGAAATCTGATGTAAGGTGACACATGCGTGTCGCCTGACAATTATTGTCATGTATCATAATTTCCATCGCTCATTCACATATTTTGTGGCATACCTAGTTTAATAAATTTCTGTATATTAACAAAGTTCGTGTTTTCCCATTTCCAAATTTCTTGAAGCTTGTTCACCCTTCCAATTTTATAATATACTAGTATGTAGCTGTTTTCATAAGAACAATTAATTATATATGCATAAAAAGAAATGTCATAAGATGTTGGGACGTTTCGTAAATAATTCATCGCCATAATTTCATAATATGCTATCAGATATACGTTTTTAGTGTCAATATCAATAAAACAGTTTCCAGTTACGATTATCTTTTTTATTTTTAAATACCATAATTACGATTATCTTTTTTCCGAGTTACGATTATCATCCCGAATTTTTCAACGGCTATTTTCAAAGCGCTTAGACAATTCCAGTGCACCGTTACGATTCAAATATGATGAAATGGTATAGATAAACCTTGCAGCTGAGTAACTATTGACAAAAACATGCTACAATTAAGAAAAATGAGTGTAAAGATTTTACCTATATCTACCGTCGCCATATTGGGATAATCGTAATTGCAGTTACGATTATCTCTTTAATACCAGTGTTCTGTAAGCTCGTGATCTGGCCAACAACAATCTTCTTCCGAGCGTCCATTCTTTGCTTAATAAAATTGAGAATGGAAATGGGGAATGTGCCAAAGAGACAACAACCCGACCATAGAAAAAAACAACAGCAGAAGGTCACCAACAGGTCTTCAATGTAGCGAGAAATTCCCGCATTCGGAGGCGTCCTTCAACTGGCCCATAAACAAATATATACCAGTTCAGTGATAATGAACGTCATACTAATTTCCAAAACTAAAATTAAAATAATACAAGACTAACAAAGGCCAGAGGCTCATGACTTGGGACAGGCGCAAAAATGCGGCGGGGTTAAACATGTTTGTGAGATCTCAACCCTCCTCCTATACCTCTAGCCAATGTAGAAAAGTAAACGCATAACAATATTCAGTTTGGATCTTAGCTTACCTATCTCTCCTCTATTGTTGTTTTCAGTAGATTCAATGGCCTTCGTCTTGATCAGATTTACATCAGTCCTTAGGTTTTTTTGTATTGTTCTGATAAGCTATTGTGTTATTCCCTTGTGCTTCGCTTTGAGTAACCAACTTTTTGATCTGTTGTTTGAGCTCATCAATTCTGTTAACTTTTTTCCCCAGTTGTTTTATGTTTTTTCTCTGTCAAAGATTCCGCTGTAGATCCTGAGTCTCCTTGTTTTTTCTTCAGATCTTCTACGTCTTTTTGTAATGCTTGATTGCTTTCCTGGCTCTTTTCAGTTTTATCTCGAAGTTTTTCCAGTTTTGCCCCCAACGCATTTACTTGTTGTAAGATAAACCATGTTATCGGACTGGTCTGTCCTTTAGTTTCTGATTCTGAAGATCTTTTCAATATTGTTCCCGCCTTTGAAAATGTCAGCGATGAAGAAAGTAAGAAAAGAATACAAAAGATATTCTTCATTGTCTTTTCGCAAAAATATACCAAGTATACAAGTTTGTATCAAAATCATATAGGATGTAAGTGATCAGATTTCAAAATTAACACCTGTTGCAATGAACCTTTATTCAAAGAATTCTATTGAATGATTTGTCCTTGATATACATGGTATTTGTTAATACAGCCGTTAAGATTTTAGTTCAGCGTAATCTTCAATTATTTAATATGATATCAAAACAGAAAAAAAGCATGACATTTATGCAGTAATACTTGAACTAAAATAAGTTATTGTTTGATGTTAATGTTCTGATTTAAAATATAGACTTTACTCAGACACTAAGAATTTCATACCGCAGGAATAGATTGCTTTAGCCGTATTGTGTACAACTATTTCAAATTTTGGATTTTTAATGCTTGTCAGCTTGATTTGACCTTCAAACTTTTATGATTAGAAGGTGACAAAATGTTAAATTTTGTTTTTGTACGCCGCGAGTCTGGCGTACCAAATTATAAGCCTGTTATCTTCTTTTATTCAATTATTTTAAATTTTCTTGTTTCTTCTTCAGATTTGAAATTAGGCATAAGAAGAGAGTTTGTATTTCTCTTCGGATCGAGCCCAGTCTCATTGTTGAAGACCGTATACCTTTTATCTATAATGGTTTACTTTATAAATTATGTCTTGGATGGAAAGTTGTCTTTTTGGCACTAATACCACATCTTCTTTTACTTTAATACTCAAGACGAGAACATGTTATAATGTATATTAACCCTGCTTTGTAATAGATTTACACGCTGAGTCGTAATTTAACGTTTTCTAGGTTACATTCCGCAGGAAGACAAAATACCTGACTTGGACACGTTATTCTCACTCCGAGTGGACCGGTCTATCAAAATTGAAGTAGTAGAGCAAATAACAAGAAATGTTATAGATAATGCATATTTTAAGGTGTTTCTAATCGTATAATCTCATCATAGATATCAGGATTAAATTTGGATTTACGCCACACGCGCGTTTCGTCTACAAAAGACTCATAAGTGACGCTCGAATCCAAAAAAAAATATAAAAAGTCCAAATAAAGTTGAAGAGCATTGGGGACCAAAATTCCAAAAAGGGAAAAGACCAACATTTATTTCCTATGGGTAGATTTGGTGCCTTCTTAACATGTTTGCTCACAAACATCTTATTCATGAATTCAAGTATGCCGCTCTTTTTTGTAAGGGTTCGGGTGAAGACTACGTTCCAAAGAATTAACTCTCTGCACTGCTTGTACTCTATTATTAGGCAACACAGGTCTATCTTGGCTTAACGGAAGAGGTGCAGTCCACCGATTATCTGACCCTTGTTTCAGTTTAGACTCCATTAAATCTATAAATAGTTTGTCCTCGATTGAAGGTCCGAGGGTTGTCAGAATTGTTCAAATGAAAGACCGACTGGAGGGAGGTCTTTTCTTTGGACAATTCTAACTCCCGATGGGTCTTCAATGCAGTGATAAAATCTCGCACCCGGAGGTGGTCCTCAGCTGCCCCTTAAATAAAATTGTGTACCAATTTTAGTGAAAATGGACCTAGTTTTATGAAAGGGAGCCAGGAGCGGATCCAGGCGGAAAAATGTCGTACTCAATTTGAAAAGCATGGTTTATCCCCAGATTAATACAAAATAGTTCGATTGATTGACCAAAACAAATTTTGACCTTCTGCCCCAACCTTAACTCATGGATCTGCCCCTGGGTATGTTTGTTTTCGGGTTTTTTACGACTTTTTAATCGCAGAAGATGAGATTTTGTTTTGTTCAAACAATTTTCAGCGAATGGAACTATTCAGTCATTTTCTTTTGAATGGAAATCCTTTATTTTCAAACATGTTAACCCTTTAACCCCCAATCCCGAACGTGAAAAGTAGCCAAAATCAAGTGGGGGTGGGAACAAGGAAACTAGTCTATAAAATCTAGGTCACCATTTTGTAAAAAATTCGTATAAACAGACATTTAGGCAGACCTGACTTAATAATAATAATTCGCCAGCTAGACATGAATGGACTGTAGTAACTATAGGGCAATACTTGAACGACAAAGAAACACAGTCTGGTCAATGTTTTCCTCAGTCTCAAGGTCGTTTTAAAATCGGAAAATAGACGGAAAATGACCATTTTTCAGTGGGGGTGGCTTCAAACCCACGAGAAATCTTCAACCTCCCACCCCACCCCCAACCCATGCCATCCGCCCCCAAATCTCAATATATAGTTTAATAGATGAGCATTAGTTACAGCATCAAGAGTCTGCTAATTTGCATATGATTGTAAATTTTCGAAAATGCCTAATTTTCCAGAAACCTCTTGGGGGCGAACGAGATAAACTGAGAATGAGAGTTAAATAAAATCTCTCACTAATATAAAATACGGAGCTGTTTTTCAAAAGAAACTAGGAACCCCGAGAATTTTGATAAATTGGTATATTATACTATATATATATATATATCTAAAAAGTTTAGAACTGGCATAAAGAGAGCACAAAATCGTGAGGCCATGTAAATTTAACGCTGACAAGATTAAAAGTTGTGCGCACAAGATTAAAAGTTGTGCGCACAAGTTTTAAAGTTGTGCGCACAAGTTTAAAAGTGATGCGCACAAATATTATACATTTCATCTATGGCACTAAAGGGGCTCCGTAAGTTCTAGTTAATGGTGTGATAGTTATAGATTATCGTTGATCATCTCAACGAGATTGATTTTGTAAAAATGATTTCAACTTTCGTTATTCAACTTTCGTTTCTAAAATACATATTGCATTTTTCTTTTTATAAATCATCTAATGTGATGTTTCCTTTGTTTCCCTATAAAATTCTTTTTGGTTTTAAATAAATAAAATATAGAGCGAACGCATCGTTACCTTCCTGTATCGTTTTACATGTACTATTTGTTTCCGCTTTAGATAAAACACATTTAAAAAGGTAATGAAAAACGAAAGTTGAAATCATTTTTGCATGATTTGAACGTGTTATGTTAGGCCGTTTTGTTAAGATGCTTCATCGTTTAATAGACATTCTTTCCTTGAAAGATTTTTTTTCAAAATACACAGTTAATTGTGAGTAAATTAGATTGTGTTATACTGCACACAACAAGGACGCCATTTTATTGAGAGTGCATTTATAAAGCAACATATATAAAGTGGATTTAAAGTACAACTTGAGATCTATTGATTTGTATTCTGGTACTAATCTGCAAACTCCATCATCCATGTAAAGGTAAAAAAGTAACTATATCTTCACAAAGCTTATCTTTGAGTTATCAATGTCATAACATTATCCTATATTTAAGCAATATACATGTAACACGCGTCCAATGATAGCGCGGAAAGTATGTACATTTTATAAACTGATTTAAACAGGAAAAAAATAAATTGCTTCTCCATTTATAGTTTTTTTTTATTCGCTTGTCGTGTTTTGAAAATTTTGTCAGGTTTTGGGAATCCTCTGGTTTGATCCATTTGATTGCCTTAAAACAGTTTACCCATTGACCCCCGAGTTTTTGAGAACTTAAACTTGTCAATGATAAAGCTATGAAAAACCAAGAGAGAACATTTTCCTGCAAATATTTTAATGGCTAATATCTCGAAAACAAACACATTAACCTATATTTTATTTTTGCTCTTTTGATTCCTTTATTCATCCCCTATCAATCTATACTGTTTTTTGAAAGGTTTGTTATTTTGAAACTTAGTAGCGAACTTCCTTAAGGCCGAATAAGTCAAATCTTTCTTCATCTTACTGAAGCAAACAAATAATTGATGATCCCGCCATGAGATAGAGGTATTGCAACCATTTTCTTTTTGTGTTTTCAGTTTTTCCATCAATCAAGTTTTCTTTTTTGAGTTGTACGCATTTTGTCATTTAGGAGGCTTCAATAGCTTCTATGCGGTCTGTGTTCGTTCATTGTTGAAGCTCGTTTGGTGACAAATCATAGAAAGATTCTACGCCATTTTGACTCTAGTTTAAAGTTGTCTCATTGGTAATCATACCGAATTACTAAATTTTTATATCGAATATTAGTACTTAAAGAGTGATCATCTCATTTCGGTCAATCAACTAATAAGTCACCTTCTTCTAAAATAGAATTTACAACATTTTGTTTTTCTTTATTGAAATAGTTATTAGTTTTTCTATTGATTAAGATTATAACACAATTTTAACTGATGTACCTCTATTTTTCACATTTTACTTATATATATAGTATAAAATTGAGAATGGAAATGGTGAATGTGTCAAAGAGACAACAATCCGACCATAAAGAAGACAACAACCGAAGGTCACCAATGGGTCTTCAAGGCAGCAAGAAACTTCCGCACCCGGAGGAGTCCTTCAGCTGGCCCCTAAACAAATATGTTACTAGTTCATTGATAATGGACGTCTTACTAAACTCCGAATTATACACAAGAAACTAAAATTAAAAATCACACAAGACTAACAAAGGCCAGAGGCTCCTGACTTGGGACAGGCGCAAACATGCGGCGGGGTTAAACATGTATTTTGAGATCTCAACCCTCACCCTATAGTATACCTCTAACCAATGTACAAAAACAAACGCACAACAATACGCATAGTAAAACTTAGTCCGATGTCAGAATAGGTAACAAAAGAAACTAAACAAAATATCCAAAATGACAATAATACATAAATTAAAAAGGACTACTAGCAGTTACTGACAGGCCAGACCTCAATTACACCGATTGAAAGATTATGCCTTCATCATAAAAATACCAAGCACAATTTCTCCCGTTAGGGGTTTAGTATTATACCATCATACAATATATGAGATGAACATAACCCGTGTCTTGCCAACAGGCCTCAGATCACAATTAATTCCCTTTGTTCGTGGTCTATAATTGGTCGTGGAATATAGTTCCCAATTATTATATAGGGTATTTCTTCCCAAGTAATCTGTCTACTATTTTCTTTGAAATGTTTACTATTTAAGTGGTTCTATCAGTTGCATATATATTGAAATAAGTAAAACATGTGGAAAAAAAATATTGTTGAAAGTGAAAGTACTGATTTGGCCAAACTGAAAGTAGGGTAGAAATTAGCCTTCGTCATTTTATATTCAAGATTCAAATCCTACCATTTGCATGCTAATAGGGCCCTCAAAAGAAAAAGCACTGATGGATTAAATAAATAAATAAATAAATAAATAATCTTTATTTCAAGAGGATGATCCCATTAGTTAAAACTAATCTTCCTGAGAGTCCTCAAAATAATAATAACATATTTATAAGTACATAGAGTATTTTAAAGTTATATTATACACAATATACAATTGTATTTAAATAATAATGAAAAAGTATATTAATTTGCACAATTGATGAAAAATTTGTAACATTTTGTTTTAAAAGATACAAGTGTATTACTCATTTTTATTTCATTTGGTAAACTGTTCCATATTTGAGAACCTGAATATGTAAATGTTTTCTTTAAAAAATTTGTTTTTGGTTTTGGAAGATTTAATAGCTTTTCATCAGCTGAACGTAAGTTATAATTTTGATTATCAGTAAAATGAAAATTTTCTTGTAAATAGTTAGGAACCATACCATTTAATGATTTAAATACAAGTATTGCCTTTTGGTATTGAATGCGTTTTTCCATATTTAACCAGTGTAAACTATTAAACAATAAACTGGATGATGTCATTATGTCAGCTTCTACTATAACCCTAGCAGATTTCTTTAATAACTTATTAAGTTTATTTATTCCACTTTCACAACAGCTTCCCCATATATTGCAACAATAATCAAATAATGGCAGAATATAAGCATTAAAATAGATAATACGTATATGCATAGGTAAATATTTTCTTATCTTTTGTAATAAATTGATTCTGTTTGATATAGTACATGACATTTTATCTATCTGCTGATTCCAACTTAGGTTTTTGTCAATACATAAACCAAGAAGTTTTTCACAATCTACATTTTCTATTTGTTCATTTGAAATATTGATATCTAAACTGTTTCCAGTTGAACAAAGCCTTTGTTTTGAACCAATAATCATTGATTTACACTTTTTAGCATTTAATTTCATACAATTTTGCGAACACCAGTTTTCAATTACATGAATATCATTTTGAAGGTTAGAAGTTAACTGAAGTAAATTATTACCTTTACAATGTAATGTAGAATCATCTGCATATAAATCTATTAATGAATGTTCTATATTAAGTGGTAAATCATTGATATATAAAATAAATAACAGAGGGCCCAGGATAGAACCTTGTGGTACCCCAGTTTTTATGCATTTAGTATTAGACATGACGTTATTGACCTTAACTTGTTGGCTTCGTTCAAACAAGTAAGACTTAAACCAGTCTAGTGTACAATTTGAAACATTATAGTATTCAAGTTTTTTCAATAAAATTATGTGATTAACCAGATCAAAAGCTTTCTTTAAATCTAAAAATATAACTCCGTTTATCTCTCCATTATCTATATTTGCTAACCATTCATCTACTAATTTAGTAAGAGCAGTAGTACACGAATGTTTAGGTCTGAAACCTGACTGTGTAGTATTAAGAAGGTCATTACTATTTAAAAATATATACAAACTATTAGCTATATGTCGTTCTATAATTTTTGAGAGACAAGGCAAAACTGCTATTGGTCTATAATTATCAGGATTACAGGCATCGCCACTTTTAAAAATTGGGCAAACTCTTGCAGTTTTAAAAATACTTGGAAATTTACCACTTTTGATGCTTAGATTAAATATATATGTCAAGGCTGGTGCAATGACATCGCTGCACATACTCAAAATATTTGGTCCGACATCATCTAAACCAGTTGCTTTAGACTTGTCAAGTTTTTTTAAATACATGTTTACATCTAAAATACTCATTTCTGGTATAATGAATTTTTCACTACCCGTTTGTAACTTTGATTTTACAAATTTATTGAGTGCATCAAAACTGGCACCATCATCTTTATTACATAATTTGTTATCAACTATACCTTCAGCAATATTTGTGAAATGCACATTAAATGTATTTGCTATATCAACATCATTTTGAATTACACTATTTTTATATTCTAAATGCGTGATATTATTATGTGCTTTTTTAGGATTTAGACTTTTGACATACTTCCAAATAGTTTTACTATCTTTACAATTTGAAATAGCATTTTGGAAATATTTTTTCTTTGCCTGTTCTACTAAAAATGTAACCTTATTACGCCAAATTTTATAATTATATATATCACCAATTCTTTGAAAATAATCTCTTTGGTGTCTAGCGCTATTTATATCAGAAGTCCACCACTCTGGTTGTTGGATGTTTTTTTACCCTTTTAATTTTCTTAGGAGCATGTTTGTCTAGGGTGCTGAGAAATAAATTATACCAATAATTAGCTGCTTCATCAACATCTCCAATCGATTCAATGAGATAAAAAGGAGTATTTGTTAAATTTTCAATAAATTTATTTTTATCAAATTGTTTGAATGATCTATATTCTATGGACAAATGCTCCATTTTTGATATTTTTGGGTTAAGTTTTCTTGTTACGCAAACAGGATAATGATCACTGACAGCATAACTAGGCACCTTTACTTCTATAATATGGTCTACATCGGTCGTATATATATGGTCTATGGTAGTTGCACATTTATCTGTTACTCGTGTCGGTTTATTTACAATTTGTTGTAAACCATACAAATTGTCCTGGGACAAGCATATTTTATTAGAATAAGAATGGTCTATAAGCAGTTAAATTTATTTCATGTTTGTGGCGGTGCAAATGTATTAATTCACTTTGACTTTAACTAAAAAATGCATTGTAGCCAAGGGGAAGAATAATTGTGTTCTGAGGCCAACAACTGGTTTTAGAATAAATATGTTTAATTCCGATGCAAAGACATTATAAGTGAATCAATACTAGGGCCAAAATATGCAATCTTTAATGACCTGACAACAGTATCGTAACTATATCCCTTCTCGAAATTAAAGGTATGGTTAAAGGTTTTGTTGGATTTTGAGGGGAATACTGACATTTTTATGCTTTATAAAGAATATTAGCATTAAAGATCGGATAAGAAATACATGAACGTACATGTACAAGATGTCTACATGTTGAGTTATATTTACGAATGATGACTGTCCTTGTACCGTTGATAAAATTATTAAATTTTTTTGATTTTACCATTTGTTAAAGGATTTTCCGTTTTGAATTTTACTCGTTAATCGGTATTTTGGTAATTCTAATTTATACCATCGGGTAAAACGTCATTGTTTTTATCCTGTTAATCATAGCAACCAAAAACAAAATCTTATATTACAAATGCAACCCAAAAATGTACAGATCTATCTACCTCCAATTTCCCCAAGCTGAATTAAATATTTTTAAAAAAAAAAATCTTTAAAAAAAAAACATCATTCAAACAGACGCCCCAAAACAGCCCTGCTAAACAAAATTATAATTTAAAAGAATTCGAAAGAAGATTCTAACGCTCTTCTTTAAGATTATATTATCAAACGAAAACAAAGGGACGAACATGTCATATTCTTGGAGTCAGCTGGACTTTTCGAGAACATACTATGCAAGCCTGTTGCTAGCCCGGTTTATGTATTGGGGCGGCTAATTATGTTCAGATACTTACACAAAATTACCTGCTTTTGTTCAATTTGATATTTTTTCCCATCTCCTTATGTTAACCTTCCCTGCTTCCCATTCTATAAAATGTCCGTCCGTTTTTTAAACAAAACTACAAATTTTAATCTCCAACATATCATTTCTTCCGTTCTTGCATTGACAGTGTTTCATTGTTCCATACCCTTTGTCATTTTAATTTTTTTTTTCAAAATTACTTGAATTCCAAATTTTTGAAAAGTTTGAAGAAGAAATTTTTAACTGCACAATATTGTAAAAAATAGATTTGTAAGATCTTGACATTTGCTTAGTGTCAGAAACTCATATTACATGTATGTCAAAAATTTGATCACAATCCAAATTCAGAGCTGTATCAAGCTTGAATGTTGTGTCAATACTAGCCCCAACTATTCATGGTTCACCCTCAGCGGGTTGTATAAAGCTGCGCCCTGCAGAGCACCTGGTTCTGTAATTTTATAATCCAATTCTGTGAAAAAATTAATTTGATATGACATTCTTAGATAAGATTCTAAAGCCCATGATTTATGAATGTGTTCTTACCAGTCACCCGCAATAGAGAAACCAGGCCAGGATATTCATTTTATGCCAGGTGACTTGTTTTCACAGACCTCTAGTCTGGTGTAATGTATTGTTAGTATAACTTATAGTTCCGTAACTCTTTCTCCCGAGACCGCAACCTGCCATGTTATTATTCTTGTCAGGACTTTGATCTTGCCAGACTTCCAGCCCTATTGGACTCTTTGTCCCTTGCTAGGAACTATAAATAAGTATGGAGTCACTCATTGGGTTCAGGATTCGTAGATTCGCGTTGAAGTATTCGTACTGAACACAGCTGAACACAACTCATTGGACAGTCATAATGGAAATACCAGATGAACTGAATGCATTACTAGCAGCCATGAAGCTAACTGGAAAAGAACCTGCCTGGAAGTTTTCCGCAAGTTCTGACCAGGTGTCAGTACAGCTGACGTGGACCAAAACAAAGGCTTAGGAACCAGAGGCACACTCCAGTAAAGCCAAGCCGGCCCTGAAAAGTAAGCCACCATCCACCAGGAGAAGGGACGCCAAGCGTTACAACCAGTGGGTGCAGGCCAAAAGCACTGCTGCAACATCGGCTGAGGTCTTACCACACTCCACCAAGGTAGACCAGAACCAACAAACATAAGCCACAACAGCACAAGATGGAAGCAGGGAGATAGTACCCGCAAAGTATCAAGGGGAACCTGAGGGCATTTGCATCAAGACGGACACAGTCATCAGTCCGTACAACCCCAGGAAGGCATGCCATCGCCAATACTACCTCCAGCCAACCGAAGACAGAGGCAAGCGATGCCGGATCGACTATGACGAGGGATTCGACCTAGACGATCCCGAGTTGCTCCGGACAACATCACCTCACACATCGCCACTATTGATGCCATCTCCAGAGGCAGTTACATCAGCTCTTTTGATCTTAGAACGGCCAGATACGCCTTATCAAACACATAGAAGCAAAGTAAAAGCTAAACGGTCAGCAGAACCAGATAATAAGTAGAAAGTCCGTAATACCCTTAAAGGATAGCCGGACAGAAAAACCCATACATCATCATCATCATTGGGTTCAGGACAGTTTAATAATAGGATTTGAATTGAGAGGACTCTCATCTTTTTGCTCCCACTTTAGGGACGGTTACAATAACATTAACAAGTAAACTAGCGGCAGCCCCACTGTATATTTATGGTATTGTATATAACTTATATTCAACCATATGTATACACTGTACGGCTTTTAAATTAAATAAACATCTTATTGTTTACGTGCTTTGATAGTTTATCTCAGAACTTGGGAAGACAACAGGAATATTACGAAGGCAGCCAGTGTTAACTTCACTCCCGTTTCACTCGCTACCAAAAAAAAATGTATAGTTATCAAAGAGACATATACATTTTAATGGTAATAAACAGATAAAAGAGGGACGAAAGATGCAAGAGGGACAGTCAAACTCATAAATCGAAAATAAACTGACAACGCCATGGCTAAAAATGAAAAGGACAAACAATAGTTCACACGACACAACATAGGAAACTAAGGAATAAACAACACGAACCCCACCAAAAGCAAGGGGTGATCTCGGATGCTCCGGAAGTGTAAGCATAAATGGTCATCTGGTTCTACTTTACGGTCTTAACTTAAGTTCTTGCATTTCTTTATATTTAAAAAAAACAAACTGGATAAATCACAGAAGATTGATTCGAGTGAGCATAATAAATGGTATAGATTATTTGTTCCAACAGGAATAGATATTATGGCAATGTTTATAATACAGTTTCCATTTGAACTTCTGTTAAGTGATATATATAAACAATATGTAAATAAACAATTATCCTTTTTATACGACCGCAAACATTGCGTCGTCGTCGTCCGAATACTTTTAGTTTTCGCATTCTAACTTTAGTAAAAGTGAATAGAAATCTATGAAATTTTAACACAAGGTTTATGACCACAAAAGGAAGGTTGGGATTTATTTTGGGAGTTTTGGTCCCAATATTTTAGGAATTAGGGGCTAAAAAGGACCCAAATAAGCATTTTCTTGGTTTTCGCACTATAACTTTAGTTTAAGTAAATTGCAATCTATGAAATTTTGACACAAGATTTATGACCACAAAAGGAAGGTTAGGATTGATTTTGGGAGTTTTGGTCCCAACAGTTTAGGAATTAGGGGCCAAAAAAGGGCCCAAATAAGCATTATTCTTGGTTTTCGTACAATAAATTTAGTATAAGTAAATAGAAATCAATGAAATTTGAACACAAGGTTTATGAACACAAAAAGAAGGTTGGGTTTGATTTTGGGAGGTTTGGTCCTAACAGTTTAGGAATAAGGGGCCCAAAGGGTCCAAAATTGAACTTGGTTTGATTTTAACAAAAATTGAATCTTTGGGGTTCTTTGATATGCTGAATCTAAAATGTACTTAGATTTTTGATTATTGGCCCAGTTTTCAAGTTAGTCCAAATCGGGGTCCAAAATTAACTTTGTTTGATTTCATCAAAAATTGAATAATTGGGGTTCTTTGATATTCCAAATCTAACTGTGTATGTAGATTCTTAATTTTTGGTCCCGTTTTCAAATTGGTCTACATTAAAGTCCAAAGTGTCCAAAATTAAACTAAAGTTTGATTTTAACAAAAAATGAATTCTTGGGCTTTTTTGATATGCTGAATCTAAACATATACTTAGATTTTTAATTATGGGCCCAGTTTTCAAGTTGGTTCAAATCAGGATCCAAAATTATTATATTAAGTATTGTGCAATAGCAAGAAATTTTCAATTGCACAGTATTCAGCAATAGCAAGAAATCTTCAATTGCACAGTATTGTGCAATAGCAAATATTTTCAATTGCACAATATTGTGCAATAGCAAGAAATTTTCAATTGGAGTTATCTTTCTTTGTCCAGAATAGTAGTTGAATCAACTGAAATCATTGTTTTATACAATATACAATGTATATTCACTTTTACTTGCCCCAACTGTTCAGGGTTCAACCTCTGCGGTCGTATATAGCTGCGCCCTGTGGAGCATCTGGTTATAACATTCATGTTAATTTTTATATTTACAGTTCTTTAATGGAAGGGAAACATCGGCTTTTACAGATATTGGCTTTTTGCACTGGACCCGCAATTGATGTCGTACAGCACTATTTTGAAGTTAAGATTATACAGCAATTCAGAGATTTTGAACAATTCCTAAATGATCCTCAGAATAAGCATAAACTATTTCATGAACATTACCCTAAAATACCCTGCTGTGACTGCACACCAATTTCCATCGCAGCACCTTGTAAGCGTGGTTGTTTGGGATATCAACAATTTTCTAAACTTTATGATGATAATGGCCCCGTTACTGCTGGTCATGAAAAGATAAAAGGAAGTCATATATCACAACACTGTTTATGCAAGGTATCAGCTCAAAAGACAGTTAAAATAACTGATATTGATATCACATTGCTAAATGCAATCATTCAACATTGTTGCCCTTTGCATATAACTTCAAAGATATCTCGATGGATGACAGATATCAAAGAGGTAAGAAACACATTTTCCCACTGGGCAGAAGGAAAACTGGATAAAAATGTTTTCGATCAGACATGGAAAAAACTAGAAACTGCAACATTGGAATTTGCAGGAGATATCGGCCATTCGTGCGTTAAAATATTTAAAATGGCAATCGATCAAATAAGCACTTGCTCTGTGGCCGTTCTCAGGGAAAGTATATTGAAGACAACGGACAATTTATCAGAGGTAAGTACTTTTACTTCTCAATGTTAAATATATCAATAAATTATATCATAAATGATATACATATTGATTTCTCTAATATTTTGTGTTATTTTCACATTTCTTGATCGGTGTGAGAAAAATATTTCTCCACACTAGTGTAATATCTGTTCTCATCTAAATATTTTTCGGAACTTAATTAAGACGTTAAACTGTTCTTGATTTCTTCTGAATTCCCTAATGTGATGTCCTGAAAAAGGCTATCCATGCCTGATGACGTCACGCATAAGATACACAACTTTCAGCAAATCTCTGAAAAGGAAGGATATAAATCATTAGATAAACATATTCTTTCGCTATATAACTCGTGTATTACGATATTTCTCTTAACAGTCAAATTTAAATATTTTAATGAGAAATTGCATCGTTACTGTTTTTATGTGTATTGTCAAATTTTTTGGAATTGATAATTTATTTTATATTGTCAGTGTCTTCGTCGAGTTTAAAAATCTTTACCGGTAATTTTTTAAAAAGAGTTATAGCCTGAGAGATATTATTTATCACAAAAATTACATTGTTAGCGTTGTAAAGTGTACGTTCCATTCAAGAATTGTATGAATTTATATCATTGGTTTTATCAGAAATTTATTCGACACTTGTACATTGGTTTTATCAGAAATTTATTCGACATAAGTACTGATCAAATATGTTTAACGAGTTATGCCCTTTGGAAATATTAACTATATTGGAAATTACATTGAATTTGCTCTGAAGCATTCATTTCTCTAAAATATCTGTCAAGTGTTAAAGAACAAACACATTTTTTTGTAGATATTGCCCTTGATCCTTCTATAGATAAAAGATCGATTTGCAAAAGTGGGGGAGTATTTTCTTTTAACTCGAGAAACAAAAACACATTGTCATTTCGATAACATTTAACTAATGACAAATTCAGCGTAACGCAAAAATAATAAATGTACGTTTCCCTTTACATAGCGTACAGAGTAAATTTCAATTTTTGAAAAATATTTTAAGTAAATGTTTTAACATGTTTTCCTGTATTTAGGTACGCGTAGACCTTAATGGTGTTATTCCGATTGTACGATCAATATTGTCTAATCAAAACGCAGTCATTGACAAAATATCAACACATAGTAAAGATGTGACTGAAGTGAAAACCGGTGTTTCTGGAATTAAAACCGATGTTGCTGGAGTTAAAACCGGTGTTGCTGGAATTAAAACCGATGTTGCTGGAGTTAACATTGCTGTTTCTGGAGTTGACACTAAAGTTGGTAAGCAGTTTCAAATGGTTCACATTAAATGGCTGTGTTTCAATTGTCTCTGTCTATCCCATTAGATCCGCAGGATTCATGTTTTATTTGTAAGTTAATCAGTACGTTAAACACATTTTTTATAGAGCTTATTGATGTGTAAACCGGGGCGTTTAACTCACAAACTGAATAAAAGTCCGAAGGACTTTCGGACTTTTATGTCAAGTTTGTGAGTAAGAGACCCGGTTTACACATCAATAACCTCTAGAAAAAATGTGTTTAATCCTTATAATTCTTCAGCCAAACATACGCGATTATTAATTTACATTATTTGTTTGATGGCTACTATATTTACCATGCATCAAAAGCACAATTGCATGTCGTAACTAAGGAGCACGCCGCCATCTTGACTTTCTAAAAACCATCAATATCCGATAAATGCAACAAAATCTAAAATGAAATAGCACCTACCTCTCAAACTTCATTTAAATTAGATATTATCCGAATTTGAAGCGTACACGTAACGAAATAAGCTTTCCCTTGATAATTTTCATTCGTATGACGTCGTGTTTTGCCCTGACGTAAATAAGCCAAATCCTTCATGAAATTTCGCGGAACTTTATTTAACTTTTATTTTTATACATTTTCGAAGCTTTACTTCATCTATTTCATTTCTTTGTTTTGTTATATATATTTGCATTAGAATACAGACAACTGTTACGCAATTTTTTTATAATCTCAATTTGCTGAAAATCCCAGTATCCTGCAAGAACGTGTATCGCGCATAAATAGATTACGAAAGTAGTTTCGGAAACATATGGTTTATCGAAGTGTAAACCAAGAGAAAAAATTATAATTGACCAATCCAATTCAAGTATTTATAGATATGCAAATGACATAAGAATTATTGATTAATAACAAACATAATGACTAGTTCTCACTGTATTCGGAGTTGTATACATATGTATTCATGATCAGTTTGATTTAGGCTTGCATAAATTGCATAGCAAATAACGAATTAAGACTATTATTTAAGAATGAAATGCATTTTTTGTGAATTCATTAAGACGTTGACCGAAGTACATTTTGTATGAAGCGCCTTCGGCCCTATGCAATTACTTAAAGAAGCATTCAATGCTTAGGATTTCATTTTTTTTAGCTATGATCATGAAAAAATAAGTAACTTCACAAAAATACTGAACTCAGAGGAAAATCCAATCGGAAAGTCCATAATCACATTGCAAAATCAAATGACAAAACACATGAAAAACGAATGGACAAGAACTGACATATTCCTAGCTTGATTAAATGATAAAGTGTGTCTTTTATTTACCTGACTGTGTACTTTTTGTTTCATCATGTATGTTACAATTCATTCCAAAATGAATGTAATGTTTTAGAATGACCCGAGATTTGCTGCAAGCCAATGAAAAAAAAGTATTACAAATGTATAATGAAACATACACATAATGTAATTATTTGTTTATGTTTCTATACTTGAGTTGAGTTACAAAATCTTTAAAATTATGTCTATATTTGTTCATACGTCACTTCATCCATAGAAAATGTAGAAGAAAGAAACATTATTTATGCTGTTTCTTCATTTCAAAAGGCTCCTTTAAAATCATTGATCTATATATATGTCCTACACTTTTAAATATTAGGAATGTAAATACGGTTCTAGAGAGATGATTAATTTCTAGATGATATCGTTTTCGCTCTTGTATCTACATATTTTTATGCCCCACTTTAGGACAATATGTTTTTGTCGGTCTGAGCGACCGTCCGTCCATTTGTTGTCTGTCCGTTCGTCGGATCGGTTGTTTGTCCGTTCGTCCGTACGTTTGTCTGTCCGTCTGTCCCGTTTCAGGTTAATGTTTTGGTGAAGGAAGTTTTTGATAAAGTTGAAGCACAATCAACTTGAAACTTAGTACATATGTTTCTTATGATATATTCATTCTATTTTGACTGCAAATCTTTTACCCGATTGAACGGTCCAGTGAACATGGAAAATGATAGTTCGAGTAGGTCATCCGTGTAGTACGGACACATTATTGTTTTTGGATGAGTCCGGTGTTTGTGATTCATGGCGTTTTCTGTATTGCTCAATAGAATAGTAATTCCTGTTTTATATTTTTTATTATAGGAGATGTAAATCATAGGCTGAGAAACTTAGAGTTTATGGTCGGTTTGTTATTAAAAAGACAAGGAGAAAATCTAGAAGTTGATGACATGGGTAATAAAGGAAAAATGCAAAAAAAATAATTTGATAGATGTCTTTTAAATCTAAAATAGTATAAACAATCATCCACATTTTATTAAGCTAACAATATGAATTATCTACACTCGAAAAATTATCACATACAGTTCAAATGTATAAGACACAGTCGTTAGTTCAGTCTTAACATATCCCAAATATTATATATGTATATATATATATTGTCGTAATTCATATAATGTGAAATCGTACCAAAAGTAAATGTACATGTTACATGTAGTAAGTTATAAAAAAGGAACATGTCATGCAAGTTAATTCATCACGCATTTCTATGAAAATGTAATATGGGACCATCAAACTTCTTTTTTCATATTCAATACTTAAACGTGTTTAAACAAAACATATGTTTATGGTAATTCAAGAGTTTATATCTTTTAAAGTTTTAGATGAGAAAAAAAGAAAAGTAACTTTTGATGTAGATGCTTCTTCTTCGACATGGGATGAAGAGAGGACAACTTGTAACTTGGCAGTCGCAATACAAACAGTTCAAAACGATAACGATAACGCCAATAAAGAAGAATTTCAATTGGAGAAAGTAGAAAACAGATGTATACATCTAGAATTAAGTGCCTCACCAGAACTGTTCCAAAGTCCACTCAATTTGCGAAAAGCAATCAAATCTTTGATCCGTCAGTTTGTAAAGGCCGGTGAACTCGATGAGAATGTTCCATCCACAGTATATATCAATATCACAGTGAAAAGTAAACTAACCATAGGTATGAATAGCTTGTTAAATACTCAAATAGACAAATTCAACATCAAATTTTATTTTTTGATTAAAATGGTGTACAATAAAATTATACTTTTGCTTTAGTTTTACACATTTTACTGCACCGGATGTGGTTTATAACAATAAATTTATGTGGTGCACAAAGCCAATTTATAAGAAAATCCCAAAATACACATTTGAAACTTGCATATTATAATCAACACTGATTTGTTTCTTGACTGAATTGTATACGTTATGCACAAATTCAATTGCTAAATGATAGCACTACACATTATTTATTGAACATATTTTTATGCATATCAAATAATTTGTATATTAATAGAAGAGAAGAATGTTGTATATAAAGTATTTAGTGCAAATGATACTTTGGACGGGCTAGATAACAGGGCTGATTTGCAAATAGACCAAAAGCCAGGATTACTTGTTAAAGCAACAACCGTTGAACCTGATCACGGGATAGGTTCTTCTTCAACAAGTACGTATCAATAAACTGATTCAGCCTAAATAAGATTACATTAATGCATTTAAATTTAACATAAACAAGAGTGTGTCAGTTAGAATATGCTTTACAAATATTATATATCAAAGTACTCACTGTACAATTTTTTTTGTATAAGTTATCGTTGTTTTATGAACCGCTCAACACAACTGTATGATGCAAGCACACAGTCTTTTGTTTTGCTTATTTCTGTGACTTTTCCACAACTACATGATACAGTTTATACTGAGCATCGATGCAAAAAAAGATTATGAGAACACGAAAAGATTTTTTTATGAATATTTGATTTTGGTATAAGGAGAAAAATAAAATTAGAATTTAAACCATTCGGTTATCCTCATTTCCAGTTTGAGGACAATGAGGATAGCACTAAAAAGTTGAAGTATATAAATTTGAATCTAAGACATTAAACTGATATATTTTAAAAGATAAACTTTTATCACTTGTTGCAAGAAGGTAGGTGTAAAAATACTTATAACTTGTAAAAAACCTGTACAAATTATAATTTGTACAAAATTACATCTTGTACACAACATATATATCAGCAATATAGAAAACAAATTTTCAGACTTGTACAAATTGTTGTATTAAACATATCTCAAACATACTGAGATCCATTGGGCATAGATATTGTATGGTTATCACTTGCATAGGCTTGTTTGTATGATTTACTTATTTCTAGTGACTGTAAAATCAATTGATTCCTTTCGCGTGCGATATACAAAAAAAGGTAAAGTAAGATTGGTGACAAATATAAGTACTTTGAATATTAAAAAAAATAATGTAACATTTTACACGTTTAAAACATATCTAATGTCTTTCTATAGATTTGCCTTACGTGACAAGGTAATACTACGATTAGTGAAGTTACATTCCTATATAGTGTATGTTGTCGAGTGTACTACAACGCTAGACATTAGGAAGTGATTAATGTTGTAGTGCATGAGAGGTGTGAGTTCAACTCCCATTAAAAAACTCAAATTTGTCATTATAGAAATTTTATTTTAACACTGTTGAATTAAATTTTAAGACTTTGACGTCTTACTGATGAATGATATAAGTTATTCGAAATATTTAAAATTTGTTTATAATTTTACTTTTTTTCTTTTTTGTGACGTTATACCCGTTGAATTGCTGATGAGTCTAATGTAGACGTAACGTGCCTCTGACGTATCAAATTAGTAGCCTGGTACCTTCGGTAACTATAATTAAACAAAAGGAAAAACAAAAACATGTGCGCAACTAAAAACGTCAGATTACCTATCATTTGATTAACTCATCAACAAATTTGACAACGAAAATATCAAAAGGCGTCAGGTAAAAAGGAAGTGTCAATCTATCAATTTGAAGGAGTTAGTTTTACCATTGTTGCAGTTTTATTTTTGCATTTGTTAAATTATATTTATTTTGTTGTATTCGTATTTTTGGCGGCTGTAGTCTTATAATTTTGTCCTCGACTTGTTATAAAAAAGACCTATATTATGTTGTCATAGGTGAAATTCTGTACAATCGAGACAACACAAAACGCTTAACAGGTGTGGATGTAAAGAAAGAAAGACAAGAAGATGCAATAGGTGTAGTATGAAATATGTGTTCAGATATGCATATATTTTGTATGATATCATAGTTTAACATCAGCATGAATTTGTCACCGTTGTATTCATATTTTACTATTTCACTGCTCGATAGCAGATGTAATTTTAAATCATAATTTGAGAAAGAGTGAATAGATAGTTACCTTTGAAAGTGATTGATTGATTGATTGGTTGGTGTTGATCGCAAATTCCAGGATTTTGTGCTATTTCGTGGCGGTCAGTTTTTTCGGTTGAGGAGGGTGGCGCAATACCCGGATATAATCACTGACCGTCAGGCTTAGAAAATGTGAAACATCTTATTCAAATACCGTAGATTGGTATATTGCGTTGGATTTCATATCCGCATAACTTAGCCGTCTCATACACTTCAATTCCAATTTTTGCGTTTTATCTGACGCGAATAATGAACTAAGCAAAAGTTGAACTCTTTGTAACCTTTGTACTATCATGGTTTTATGAGAATAAACTATCTATCTATCTTTGTTCAAAAAGTGCATCAAACATGACGGGGAAAAAAGAATATATAAAATAATTTTGATGACATAGCCTATATACATAACGTCGAATTTCATTTTTGTTTTCATAATGAAAGTGTTGTGTCGGTTTTTTCTCGTGGTTGGAATAATTTGTTGTATTCGAAAATTGTTTTACAGAGATAGTGTCAATTCATCTAGAAAATGTAACTGTCAACATGCGAATCAAAGGTCGTCCTCAAAGTTTATCAAAATCATCGGATGCAGAATCCGAAATAAATATTCAAGGTAACCTTTTCATATTATATCAGTAGATTTATCAGAATATTCACCTTTTAAGCATTTAATAGCCAAATAATCTAACAACACGAATTTTAATTTTTATTTATACATAATAATAATACTCAATTTTTCATCAGCTTTAACATTATTTTTGTAATTAAACAATTTATTCTCATACAGAGAAAAGATAATTAAATACTTGTAACTTCGAACTACAGATACATTGTTCTTTTTATTTTAAACAAAAGTAAGGAGATAACAATTCATTTAATAAAATGGGTTTCAATGTTCAAATTCAATTTTTTGTTGTATTAACTTAATTTAGCAATTACTATTTGTGTCAAAACAAGAGGTATATACTTTTTGGGCACGAATATGTTGCCTTGGTGTACACTACAGTCACGGCACATTTTGTTTTGAGATACACTTGTATTTTGACATTAAGAATACGATAGAAATAAGACGGTCTGCTACAGATCTATTCATGCTAGAGTCTTTAAGAAACACGATTATCAAGGGAATGTTTCTTCGACCTTTTTTCGTATGCAACCGGATGTGACGTACTATGATTTGGTGGTATTACACTTAAACGTGTCATTATGTAGAAGAGTGTATATTTCTGATTTGAAATTCCAAATCGTAGTACGTCAAATCCGGTTGCATACGAAAAAAGATCGAATAAACATTCCCTTGATTATGACAGTTGTAGGATTAATATCCTACATTACACTGCAGACAACAAATCTGAGTCTTAAACATATATCTTGGGTGTTTCAAAGCATCATTATTTGTTTTTTTTGAAATTTGAGGTTACATGGTTAATAAAACTTGTACACAAGAAGAAAGGGTGAGAACTTGATTGGTTAACTTTCAGTGATACATGTAATTATATTCTTAAATGCAATGAAATGTTATGTGAAATTTCGTCTATGGTACTGGACAGGATAAAACTTTACTCATTCCAAGTATTTCTTTATTTGAAACGAAGATTAATTCAGCACAATATTTTGAAAAGTGCAAATTACAAAGACTAAAACGAAAAATCAATGGTTGTATTACACATTAACACGACGGGTGCTACATGTGGAGCAGGATCTGCTTATCCTTCCGGAGAACCTGAGATCACCCCTGGTTTTTGGTTAGGTTCGTGTTGTTTATTCTTTAGTTTTCTATATTGTGTCATGTGTACTATTGTTTATCTGTTTGTCCTTTTCATTTTTAGCCATGGCGTTGTACGTCAGTTTATTTTCGATTTATGAGTTTGACGGTTCATCCAGTATCTTTCGTCCCTTTAACAAATATCATTGATATGGAACGCTCTTTCATGTTCATTTAATACAAACTAATAACTACTATGTATGTAGTCCATACACAAAACAGCTCCAGCAAAGTAATGGATAAGTATTACGTTCAGCGATAGGGATTTCTTGATCGATACATTGTTTCATTTTCAAATTAGCAACCTTCTGGCAATCTTAACCATTAGACATCAGAATTGATCAATTGTTTCCTATACCTGATTTTTATACTTAAAATCAGGATTTTCATGATGGGTGATGCTTGTTTGAAAAAAGAAGCATGTTTTGTTGTAGCTCTCGACCTCTCTTCAATTTTAAGCTCACCTGGCCCTTAGGCCAAGTGAGCTTTTTTCATCATTTGGCGTCCGTGGTCCGTTAATTTTTACAAAAATCTTCATCGATGAAACAACTGGGACAACTTTAACCAAACTTGGCCAAAATTATCACTGGGGTGTTTAGTTTTGAAATTGTTTCCGATGACCACGCCAGCCAATCAAAATGACCGACATGGCTAAAAATAGAACATAGGGATGACATGTAGTTTAAAGCTTTATCTCTGAAACTAATATAAAGCATCTAGAGCAAATGTGACAGGATAAACCAACTCATCAGGTCAAGCTCTATCAGCCCTGAAATTTTAAGATGCATCAGACAACCTGTTGTTGGCTTGCTGTTTGAATTGGTAATTATAGGAATTTTTGCAGTTTGTGGTTATTAAACCCCATGCAAAGAAGTTGCGGAGGGTATGTTTTTGACCCGTCCGTCAGCCTTTTACGTGTTTCTTTTCATCACAACTCCTCTGAAACCACACAACAGAATTTCATGAAACCTTTTTTGATAATAAGGACATACTATGTAGATATCGACAGGAAATTATGATTCAATTTGTTTTCTAGGAGTGTTACATTCCTTTGAACTTATTTGCTTCAATATACTACTGCAACAGTCTATCATCACAACTCCTCTGAAAGCACACAACAGAATTTCATGAAACCTTTTTAGATAATAAGGACGAACTATGAAAATTTAACCAAACTTAATTTAACCAAACTTGGCCACAATCACCATAAGGATATCTCATTTTAAAAAAGTGTCCGATGACCCCGCCCGCCATTGAGGATGGCCGACATGGCTAAAATAGTACATAGCTCACCTGGCCCAAATCAGACAACCCATTGTAGGGTTACTGCCCCGAATTAGTAATTTTAAGAAAATTTTGCAGTTTTTGGTTATTATCTTGAATATTATAAAAGACTGAGATAAACAGTAATCAGCAATAATGTTCAGCAAAGTAAATAAGATCTACAAATAAGTCAACATGACCAAAATTATCAGTTGACCCTTTAAGGAGTTATTGCCCTTTATAGTCAATTTTAAACCATTTTTCTAAAATTTTAGTAATCTTTTAAAAAAAAATCTACTCTGAAACTTTATGACCAAATTTCACCAAGCTTGAGCATAATAATCCTTGGGCTATCTAGTTTTAAAAAAATATGTCCCATGACCAGGCCAACCTACCAAGATGGCCTCCATGACTGAACATAGAACATATGGGATAAAATATAGATTTTGGCTTATAACTGTAAAACTTCAGCATTTGGAGCAAATCTTACAGGGAAAAATTGTTAATCAGGTCAAGATCTATCTGTCCTGAAATTTTCAGACAAATCGGACAACCGAATTTGAGTTGCTGCCCCCGAATTAGTAATTTTAAGGAGATTTTGTAGTTTTTGGTTATTATCTTGAATATTATTATAGATAATAATATATGACCATTAGACAGATAAACTGTTAACAGCAATAATGTTCAGCACAGGAAGATCTACAAATAAGTCAACATGACCAAAATTGTCAGTTGACCCATTAAGAAGTTATTGCCCTTTGTAGTCTATTTTTAACCATTTTCTAAAATTTTAGTAATCTTGTAAAAAAATCTTCTCCCCTGAAACTACTGAGACAAATTTAACCAAACTTGGCAACCATCATCTTAAGGGTATGTAGTTTCAATAAGGTGTTCAATGACCTCGTTCACGAACCAAGATGACCAACATAGCTAAAATAGTACATAGGGGCAAAATGCATTTTTTTGCTAATATTTCTGAATTCAAAGCATTTAGAGCAAATCACATTCATTTAAATATGTTCATTTAGCCAACATCTAACTGTCGGGCAGCCCTGAAATTTTCAGACAAATCCGGCAACCTGTTGTTGGGTTCCTGCCCCTGAATTGGTAATTTTTAGAAAATTTTGCTGTTTTTGGTTATTATCTTCAATATTATCTCAAATTAAAAAAGACAAACAGTTATGTATAGCAAAGTATGATCTACAAATAAGCCAGCCTGACCAAAACGGCCAATTGACCCCTTAATGAGTTATTGCTCTTTATAGTAAATTTTAAACAGTATTCGTAAAGTTTCGAAAAATATTTTCCTTTAAAAACTACTTAGCCAAGTTCTTAATAGATAAAGAAAATTGTAAACAGCAAGAATATTCAGTAAAGTTAGATCATGACAAACACCCAAAACATAATTTTCTCATGAATTATATTCTCATCTATTATATATGTCCTTTGTTTAGTATGATAATGGACCAAGGTGAGCGACACAGGCTCTTTAGAGCCTCTAGTTTCAATTTATTCTTAAATATAATATTAAGTAAGGTGCTATAACTATTAGCCCATACTTGTTAATCTCTGTGCCATTTTGGTCTCTGGAGAGTTGTCTCATTAGCAATCATACCACATCTTCTTTTTTTTTTTATAGTAAGCTTCTTTAAATGTACAATTTTCTTGTAGGAAGTTCCGATTTTTCTGTGATATGGACATGGTATTACGCACAAAAGAAACGATCATGGGATGTACTTTCCGTAGTAGAAACAATTAATAGAAGAATATCAAACCTACGCGACTGGTTCCATGTAAATTATGCATATATTGATAAATCCGGTAGGCTAGCACTACAAACAACAACAGCTAGTCATACATTCAGCTCGCTTCCGTCAATTGAAATGGCAGTGAAATCATTTCTTGGAAAGTTCATTGAAATATGTGACCTCAGAAAATACCTGGGAGAAGAGCAATTGATTGACATTGATGTTACACGTCAACACACTGATGATAAAGGTACTTAACTACTACAGTTAAATAGACTTAATATATGATAAAAAGGCATAAGGTTATGAGTTTGTTTAAAGAATAACAGGTTTCGTGATGACTTTGGTAATTTTATCTTGTAAAAAAGCTTTTGCTGTGTAGTTCTAAGCCAAAACCTCATTTACATTGATATAATTGCTTAACTTCCATGATTTCCTTTTTTTTTTAACACTTGAATATAAATTTATTGCACTAAAGCTGTTAACAATGACCTTACCGCTACAGCTTTAACTGTAAGGTACCCTGAAATGGTTAGTATCTATAAGTACAGGGTATCATATAGATAAGTATTATTTTCTTATATTTTTATATTATAATATTACAATATTACAATATTACAATCAAATACAATGTTCAATAATAATATAATACAATTCAATACTTCCATGATTTCTTTTCAGATGCATATTTGAAATTAGTAGAAAATTCAAACTCATGATCACACACTTTCTAACAAAGCATTGTACTTAAATATTGCTCTCTTAATATGTATCTACTTGGAAATTGCAAGCTAATATTTTGCTGAGCCAACATTATTTAAGGAACAATACATGGGACTAAAATAAGTATAGGAAAACCTAACCATATGTCAGCGTAGTCATTAACTTTGAATTAACATGTCTTATTAACGCCTTTTCTTTAAGTTTTATCAATCATATTACTATTTTATATTTTTATTTTATTGTTAAAATTATGTAGACGCAAATGCAGAGAAGATAAATTCAGGGGATACAATACTTACATGTGTCGACTGTAAGAAACATTTGATATGTCTTGTGTGCCGAACCAATACGAACCTAATAGCAAAATTGAATTATAAACTACAAGTGCAAAGGGAAACTATCATGGGTAAGTTCATGGTCTTAGTATAAATTAAGATGTTTGAAACATTTCCATCAACAATATTTACTTGTCAAAATTATTTCCAAATTAACTGTTTCTTACCGATAATTTTGTATTTTTGCTTAGAATTTTCTGTAAGCATGAACGTTTTGGTAATTTCAACATATGTACATTGTGCTAGCAAAAATGACACCCCTGTCAATGCTTCCAATTATTAGGATTGCATACATTCTGTTCTCTCTGTTCTATTGATTCACATTTTGACATGTGACAATAAGATAACTATAACGCAGAGTTCAAGTGACGTAGATTAAACCAACTTATAGGTAACTTAACATATTGCAAAACCCGATTCGACTAGCCAGTAAAAAGCCTCGACATGACAAAATTCGTAACAATTTTAACTCAAAAAACCAACGACATGACTTAGGACGAAATTATAATAGGAAACAAAAACAGACAACAACTAACGACAGCAAATGAATTGCATTGTTCTGTAAAGTACATACAGAATGTGACGTGGTTAACATGATTATAAGCACTCATTCTAGCCTTTTGATAGTAGAGGGGCATTATGTTTTCTGGTCTGTGCGTCCGTTCGTCTGTTCGTCCGTCCGTCCGTCTGTTCGTCCGTCTGTCCCGCTTCAGGTTAAAGTTTTTGGTCAAGGTAGTTTTTGATGAAGTTGAAGTCCAATCAACTTGAAACTTAGTACACATGTTCCTTATGATATGATCTTTCTAATTTTAAAGCCAAATTAAACTATTGACCCCAATTTTACGGTCCACTGAACATAGAAAATGAAAGTGCATGTTTCAGGTTAAAGTTTTTGGTCAAGGTAGTTTTTGATGAAGTTGAAGTCCAATCAACTTGAAACTTATTACACATGTTCCCTATGATATTATCTTCCTAATTTTAATGCCTAATTATATTTTTATCCAATTTCACGGTCCATTGAACATGGAAAATGATAGTGCGAGTGGGGCATCTGTGTACTTTGGACACATTCTTGTTTATATTTTTTTTTCTTCATGAATTTACAAGTATCAACATATATTTATCTTGTGACACAATAAGCAAGCAAATGAAATAAATAAGCATAATAATGATTCTATGAACTAACACTTAGAAATCTATGGATTAAGTATAGTAATAACATTTTCATTCATATAGTAATAGTAGCGCAAGAAATATATGAGCATACATATGGTATGGTATAACAGTATACAAACGATTTATCAATTTAATCAATGAACTTAGCCCAGGGGGACCAGTACAAGTTGTGTTTTTCCACACATTTTTTTTTTGAAAAAAATATGTTTCTCTAAAATGAAGTTTTCTTTTATGTAATTTTTAAGACCTTTTATATTAGGTTTTATCCCAGGCATACAAACTTAGCCGTATTTGACGCAGCCTTTTTCAACCTTTGGTCTTCGGTGCTGTGCGGCTTTGTACTTTTTTTCGCTTTCGGTCTTTTGTGTCTGGGCGTCGCTGGTGGGTCTTGTGTGGACGGGGCGCGTTTTTGGCGTATTGGATTTTGGACCTGGTGCTTTTTGTTGTTCATTAGTCGTGTGTTTCTTTGTCTAGTGCGTTTTCCTATTTATTTGTATTGTGGTACTGTAATATTGTGTTGTCGTTTCTATGTTATGTTTGGAAATGCCGTTGGGGTGCGAGGTTTGGCGTGCCGCAAGGCCGGGTTCAACCCACCATTTTTGGGGAAGACGGCTTCCTGCCGTCAATCCCCAATGGGGTTGACCAGAGTGACATTCCCTCACATCATTCATTTTGTTTTTAAAGTGTGGAAAACCCCCCAACATATCTTACTGAGAATGATGAGATGGGGAGACACAAATGAATAAATTGACTTTATACACTTTTTTCCACATTTCCCTTCTGTTTCTCTCGAAATTATCGTATATTGAGCTCTCCTTTACACTTTTTACGTTTCTTTTACAATCCGGAAAAATCAGTATGACGAGATATTCTAAATATATCCAACCTACATTATATTTTATAGGTACGTCATTGTTGGAATGCCACACTACGCAGAAGCAGGGATATCCTTCACTGGTTATTTAAATCATTCTCAAAAATTGTGCACTTATTAAAAAATAGTATTTGTTAAATTTAAACATAATGATGTTTGCTGTAGATGATTCAAACATCAACATGCAATACTTTAATTTGTAGGTCAACAAAAGTAAACAGGAAGTCCGAGGGGCTATATGAGATCGGGGAGAGAAACGATCTTTTCCATTTTTTTTCTGTAAAACTCTGTTTTGAGAATCTTCCTCCAATTCAGGAGCACCTCAATTTATGAGCTAATTATCTACTAAAATAAACACTTAAAATGTGACATATAGTATATGATAAGTAGTCTTCCATTAAAACTTAATTTTGTGTACCAACATTTATCAGTGTAATTGTTACTAAAAAAATTACAAATGTTGCATTTGTAGTTTAAACCTGTTTATTCATTAAATTTTACAAATATTTCGAAATGTAGGATTTGGAAACAAGCTTCAAACAGTTTACATTAATCATATTGTTATTTTTATTAGTACCTGTATCCCTGTGAGAAGAGATGTAACTGGGAACTTTATCAATGGAAATTTCAGTCCTAACTTTCTTAAGAAAAAAATTAAAAATCTTAAGAGTACTGTCACAAAAAATGGAAAATGGCCCTAGCCTGCAGTTTAGTCGTACACTATTAAGATTTCAAAAATAATTGTAGTTGTTGTTAAATGACAGAATTCAACTAGTTGAATTTTAGATAATTAACTATCAACTTTAATTGAATGTTTAGTTTTAGAAGATGCAGATCTCTTCCATTGGTCTAAATTGAATCCTAAACTAAAGAAACGAAATTACATTCAATTGATTCCAATAGTGTCAACCTTCCACATGTTCTAGCTGTTCTTTTTTTTTTCATTCTTTATATGAAGACTATCAAAAGATACCCCCCCCCCCCCAATGAAATAGAAACAAGGGCCGTCTTTCCCCTGAGAGCTATTCAGCTCTTTGATTTCCTTTGGGGATGTCCTGTGCCGGGTCAGGAATATGGCCATTGTTATATTATAGTTCGTTTCTGTGTGTGTTACAATTTAACGTTGCGTCGTTTGTTTTCTCTTATTTTTGGGTGTGGGTTGACGTTGCGATGGGACGTGCACGGTGCTTGTCTGTCCCAGGTTCATGTGTTTGGTTTTGGTGTTATATTTGTTGTTCTCGTGGGATTTTGTCTGATGCTTGGTCCGTTTCTGTGTGTGTTGGTTACATTGTGGTGTTGTGTCGTTGTCTCCTCTTGTATTTATGCGTTTCCGTCGGTTTTGGTTTGTTGCCCCGATTTTGTTTTTTGTCCATGGATTTATGAGTTTGAACAGCGGTATACTACTGTTGCCTTTATTTATATCTTGCATCTTACATCTGTAAATAAAGTACTTCGTCAGTAAGATAACTTTATTCTTAATAAAATTCAGTTTATAATTTTCATAGAGGCCAAAAAATGACAATTTTCAAATTAAGAACCTTATCGAAAATCTATGAATTTAGATTGTGTCAAATGTCGGCTACAATATGACAACCTATACCTACAATGTTCTATAGTCTCGGGCTCTTCCTTGCAAAATGTACACAAATTACAATTAACAAGCTTCATTTTAAATAGTAAAGCATTTGTCCCTAAAATATAATGACAAATTCTATATTGAAACCAACATAACCTAGTGTTTTTTGAAACCTTGGTAACACACATTCTAGCCTTACCTAAAACAGGGGTGTTGCATAGTAGAATAAGAACAATTTGTAAACCTAAGTCGGTTATGGCTTAACTCATCAGTTTCACACGAAACACACAAATAATATAAGGACATATGTACCAAGCTTGCAGTAGTCGAATTTAATGAAAACTTGTTTAAAGTCAAATGCTACTGTACAAAACATCATGTTCCTAAGACGAATGTTGTAATCAGAACACAACCGACTGATTACGTGTAAAGACGTTATAAGCAGTAAGAAAGAAAAAATCATGGTGTAATTCTAAACTACTTGTTTAAGAACACATCAACGATATCAGTAGGTTTCATAAGTTTAAATGAATGTATAGCAATGCATAATTTGTTGTGTTTAATTTTACAAAACAAGAATGTGTCCAAAGTACACGGACGTCCAACTCGCACTATCCTTTTCAATGTTCCATGGAGCGTGAAATTAGGTAATAATCTAATTTGGCATTAAAATCAGAAAGATGAAACTATAGAGAACATTTGTACTAAGCTTCAAGTTGATTGGACTTCAATTTCATCAAAAACTACCTTGACCAAAATCTTTAACCTGAAACTCCCACTTTCATTTTCTATGTTCAGTGGACCGTGAAATTGGGGTCAAAAGTCTAATTTGGCTTCAAAACTAGAAAGATCATATATAAGCAACAAGTGTACTAAGTTTCAAGTTGATTGGACTTCAGCTTCATCAAAAACTACCTTGACCAAAAACTTAACCTGAACGGACGCACGGACAGAGGAACAGACGAATGAACGGAGCACAGACCAGAAAACATAATGCCCCTCTACTATCGTAGGTGGGGCATAGTAATTTAAATTTCAAACAAATATTGGTGAGGACACATTTGTGTTTATGTTTGCTACTGGAAGCTTCAAAGACATTTAAGGCACTAAAGACGAGAACAGTTTTTTTTTTCGTAAAAATGTCTGATTTATCAGATTGTTACATCGGAGTACCTTGACAATATAATATGTTAAATTATTTTGAAAAATTTGCTATTCTGTTAAGATAATTTTTTGTAATAATATTCTTAACGTTGCAAGGTATTTATACATTCCTGGCTTTCGGTCAATATAAGAACCAGCTTGGATACATTTATGTTCTTTTAACGCCTTACTATCTATTGTTTTCCAAAACCCGAAGAAACAAGGCGCTGTATCACATCATGTAAGGACTTGTAAGCATCTGGTAGTGTGCGAAACATCAAATACTTAAATTACGCCGGGAAAAGCTTTTAAATGTCTTTCGTCTTTGACTGAAAAAAAGATTGCAGTCCAAAAACCACACTTTATCAACTTTGACATCGGATGATATTTATTAAAACAAGACCCTTGGAATTCTTTTTTATCACCTATTCATTAGCAAAAATAGACGGTAGAACAGAAATTGCATTTGCCTTTCCCTTTTGTATACTGAACAACTGATTACAATCGCTTTCATTTCCGGCACCAAATTTTCAAGACTCTAAATTTTAAGGAGAGATGACATAAATAATACCAAAGGGACATCATCAACCTGGAAAGTCAAAAATAAACTAAGAACATATTGGCAAAAAAGAAAACGACCAAAAAGACGAACAACTGTACACGAATGTACACGAAACACAGAAATGAAAACTAACGACTAAGTAAAACAAACACCATCAAAACGAAGTTGTGATCTCAGGTGCCCTTGAATGGCACGTGTCGTGTAGTTCATAATAGTACACATCGTATGAAAAGATCCTGCTAGGAATATTTTGGCCCATGATCCTGCATTGTACTTTCATTGTACTGCTGGAGTGCATCGTCACATAAAGTTCTGATCAACCTCTGTTTATTTTCGGGTGCACATAGAAATTTTCCCATTCTAAATTGAACTGCCTTCAATGGCCTAAAAAACCGTACCACCAATTGAATCGTACCTCCTTCACGTACCCGACATAACTGACAATTTTTCAAAACAATCTATCAGATTTTAATATAGTCCATGGCAAAATATCTACTCCTAAAACTCCTGTACCTTTTTACACCATTCTTTGTACAATATGCATGCCATCTCTTATCAGGAATGTACTGGTTTTTAATACATGGATATTTCAAACATATCTAGAGTAATGGGTTTCTGTCACAGTAACACATGAGACTGCACTGTAATCATTCCCATATGAACAATTGTCATTTACTTACCTGACAAAAAAACTTATCAGAGAGGTAGTAATGAATTGCAAAGCTATAGCTGTTAATTCTGCTTTCAAACAACTCCCAGCTCACAGCGCGAAAAATATCGAAACAATGAATGAGCTACTGAAATCATTTTTAATCTACCCTGTATTCGTTGTGTCTGAACATACATGTTGTCACCTTAGTGATGTTCTAGTTTGTGCAGTTATATACTTATTACCATATTAGAACAATATGTGTCTAGCATTTCACACAACAACAAAAATAACAGAAACAGTTCCACTTTCTATTAATTTTGGAAAGCTCAGACTCACTTGGAGTGTAAGAAGCAAGTTTGATTTTTCTGTCTTTCATTTTAGTAACAATGCACTTTGGAATGAATTAGCGTTTAGTCCTTGAAGTCATCTATTGAGAGTAGACTTGACATTGGTAGTCGCTCTGGTGTTATGCGACATTTAACACATATCCTACACGCTCAATCGACTGAACATGCCTTAATTGCTTATCACATTTTTGTGATCGTCTAATGATAAAGCCATGTATGTTTTTTTTTTTATTAATAAAGGCAACAGTAGTATAGTGCTGTTCAAAAGTCATAAATCGATTGAGAGAAAACGTATCCGCGGAACAGTTTGTAGACGATATTGAACATTGGTTTTCAAATGTATAAAAAATCTATATTCTTATTTATAAAAACCAAGAGAATGCATAATTTGATTGATTGTGTAAAAAAAGCACAGGACATAACTAGTCAGTGAGAAAGGGAAAAGTGAGCGCAAATTAATATATATTTGGTTTAATAACAAGGCTCGCAAAATTTAAATAAAATTTTGATATATTAAAATTCCTTGAGAATTGGTTGTTCCGCTTTTTATGTCTAAATCGCTGTATGTCAGAAATTAAATATACTTTGGCAGAAAGTAAGTTTGAAAAAATATGTAATTTCCTCTATATGTTTTTTTGATTTTTACTATATCCTCATTTTAACTTTTAGCCGTGTAGTCAGTCATTCCATTACGCTGTTAAGAATAAGAGACTGTTTCTTTAATTGACACTTAACAAAAAATAATGTCATTTTAATCTCAACAACTGAATTGACTGCAAGCGAATTGTTCGGAAACATAACTTTCCAACTTAAACTATAAACAAACATATGTATATATGTATAGATGAACAATTTCTGGACAATGCAATTCAAAACTCATCTCCTTATAGGCGAGTAACACATTCTTGATATTATGATAACGCTATCTTAATCTTAGATTACATTTTATACCAGATTTCGAGGATGATACTAAATCCATGGAAGCAGAAGAAGAGGATTTGGATTTAGGTAAATCTTTTAATAAATATTTATGCATATTTATGATTCACAGGCGCCTATTTCATGCAATCGTTTTTGTTATACATATAAGAATCAATAGAACATTTAAAACATTAAAACATTATTGTTTATCATTGTAAATAGAGAAAAAGTGAATGCAAACAGTCACTTTATAAGAAACCATTGGTTGATTAACATGAAATTTTAACTTTCCAGAGAAGGATAATAACCTCACGTTCTCTTCTAAGGTTAAAATTGAGAATGGAAATGGGGAATGTACCAAAGAGACAACAACCCGACCATAGAGCAGACAACCGCAGAAGGTCACCAACAGGTCTTCAATGCAACGAGAAATTCCCGCACCCTGAGGTGTCCTTCAGCTGGCCCCTCAACAAATATATATTAACAGTTTCCTCTAGTGAGATGGAATAATTGTGTTACGAATGACAAGTAAATTCCTTTTTTTTTAGGTTTATACTGTCCTTCTTTATGTGTTCAAACAGTTTTCCGATTTTTTTTTACCAGCAACAATACTTGAAAGCCCTGTTTAAATAGACATCAAAAATAACAGGAGGAGTAATATGAACAAATTCATCGAATGTTGGCTTTCGTACTTGCATGAAAATACGGATATGCTTTAATTGAAATTTGTTGGTATGAAATTTTGGAAACTATTTATAATCAAAGCAGTTATCTCGTAAAAAGCTCGAATTCCTAAGTTGGATTAAGTTATATTTGAGGTCAATTTTGATTTGATCTTCAAAGTTCTTTCAAATAAAGTTTTAATACCACCATTGATTTTCACCTACTAGTCTTTGTTAAATTTGCGCTTTTAAAAAATTGCAAAATTTATCTTTGTTTCAAATAAAGAAATACTTGGCATGAGTAAAGTTATATTCTGTCCAGTACTTTAGATAAATATACACCTAACAGAAATGTTTTACTGCAATAAAATGTAGGATTATTTACCTACAACTGTTAAATTCAAGAGAATATTTTTTTTCCGACATATTGTAGTATACAACCGGATGTGACTTACAATGATTTGGTGGTATTACACCTAAAGAAGACATTATTGTTAAATAAACTGAATTTGACTTTTCCCCTGTGTAATACTGGTTATGACAAGCATTTCGTCATCAAACCAAGCCGAACCAAGATAATATAGTGTGTGGACCTATAAATGATCAAATATTTATCTCATCTGCCTACAAACAGTTGAATATGATACACAAGATGATTTTCGGAAAATAAATACCTCTAATAGATCTCTTTGTCTTCTTTCTAAGGTATCTTTTGGTCAATTTATACCTATTATTTCCTCCAAGTTTTAAAATTATATAAAAATAAAGGGAAAATTTCCCTCATTTTTGATAGAATTTTTATAAGAAATGAGAAATTGAGGTATTCAAGCAGAATGAACAATCTGTATAAAGTTTATTGTCTTGAAGGAGGTTTCAATAAGTCCTTACGTAAAAAGTAAAATTGCACCGCGTTCCAGAGAGGGACATAAAAGACTTATATATTTACTAAAGTAAATGTTCTATCATACCAGAATATAAGAAATAAGGAGAAATAGTTCCCAAAAAAACTAAGTATGGCTTGTTCTGTCAACTGAATATTCATGGTAGAGGCCTATTTCAAGGACATTTTCTCATAAAATGTGTTTTTTGGAGACTCAATCCTCTCAGAATATTTCATTTTTTGAAATATTTCACTTAAATAGCAAAAAATGTTAACACATGTGAGTACTCACAAGGTCAAAGGTACATGTTCAGCTTCCAATATTAGGTGTAATACCACCATTGAGTTCCCCTATTAGTGTTTGTTAAATTCAGAAAAAAAAATCCATAACATTTCATTGCATATAAGAAAATAACCATCAGTGGAAGTCAACCAATCAAATTTCTCTCATTTGTTAACCTGTGTACAAGATTAAGTAACCATGTAACCTCAAGTTTACAAAATGTTCTATAGAAACACAAATAAACAAGAATGTGTCCTCAGTACACAAATGCCCCACTCGCACTATCATTTTCTATGTTCAATGGACCGTGAAATTGGGGTAAAATCTCTAATTTGGCATTAAAATTAGAAAGATCATATCATAGGGAACATGTGTACCAAGTTTGAAGTCGATTGGACTTCAACTTCATCAAAAACTACCTCGACCAAAAACTTTAACCTGAAGCGGGACGAACGGACGAACGGACGAACAGACGAACGGACGAACGGACGAACGAACAGACGGACGAACGGACGCACAGACCAGAAAACATAATGCCCCTCTACTATCGTAGGTGGGGCATAAAAATAATGGTGCTTTGAAATACCCAAGACAAATGTTTATGACACAGAAATGTTTAACTGCAATAAAATGTAGGATTAATTAGCTACAACTGTCAAATTAAAGATAATTTTTTTGGACCTCTTTTCGTATATAACCGGATGTGACTTACCATGCTTTGGTGGTATTACACCTATATTGGCTTCAATCATCATTATCGAAATGTGCACCTGGTGCAATAAAAAGTATCACCGTTTAGATTATCTTTGCGTAAGGGAGTAGTTTCGTATAAATTCATTATTTATTAATTAAAGGCGAATTCAATATGTTTTAATCGTCAATTTGATACAATATGCATTTGTTATCTTTTCGTTTGATGTTTTGGTTTTTTTTGGTATGTCCAATTGATTACGCACTTTCAGTTTTGAATTCAACTCAGAGTTTGGTATTTTTGTTATTTAACATTTTTATGTAAAAAAAACTTATAGAAATTATAACAAGAATGGCATTATTTCTGATGTTGTCGCAATGTAAACTGCAAATCATAATTTGTTGTTTTTAGAGGTATACTACTGTTGCCTTTGTTGAATGTTTTCCTACATGAAATTTTGTTAAAATAGTATCTTGCTGCATATGTGCCACTGATGATTATTCTGCTAAATGTGTACATGTTGATTACGAACAATCATTAAAGTGTTGATTTTATGGATTTATATTTGATTGTTTGTGAAGTAAAATGCAAGCCTAGGGGTATTTGCTATCAAGATGGATAAAATCCTTCATAAATAGTTCCCCTTTTGGAATATTATTTATAGTTATTCTAACTTTTATTCAAGTAAGAAATAAAACCCGACACGCGATGGTCGTTTAGAAATTTATTCATGTTGTTTTCTTTACAGATGATTTAGTTTTAAGGAAAAGGAAAACACAAACTAGAATATCAAGCGACCTACAAGAAAAAGACGATGGTAATAGATCTTAAGCTCCTTAGTACAAAATGTAGTATTTTCTACTCAAGTGTAGTTATTCTAATCACAAATAAATATCATCGTAATGACATCATCGATAAATATTGGTCTGCGGAACTGATAAGAACTACTGCACCAATAACAAGAATACTTCAGCAATTTCATCTCTTCAAGGTTTCGCTAGTTATATTGATTAAGTTTAATTCATGAAATATTATGTAAGAGTTGGATAACAATGATAATTTTAATAGAATAACCTGTTATTGAACGTCCGCGTGATATCTAAAATGCCTGTACCAAGTCAGGAATATGACAGTTCTTGTCTATTCGTTTTTGATGCATTTGTTATTTGATTTTGCCATGTGATTATGGACTTTCCGAATTGATTTTCCTCTAAGTTCAGTATTTTTGTGATCTTACTTTTTCTAGTATAGTTAATTTGTAGACATATCTGTTTTCACTACCTCAAATTTTTAAAGGATTTCATTTGTATCTGCCTTTTCACTTACTGTAATTATATATTGTCCGAATGTTTTTTTTTAATTTTCCGTAATTGCAGAAGATCAGGCATTGAAGAAAATAAAAATGTCCACTGCAACGACAGACGAGTCAACTGACACAGGTTAGACTATTGATTATAGTTGTGTATTGTATATATTAAAAAATAACTTTATGTAAGCCAAAATTGATTGCATTTCTTTTAGAGGTATACGGGCGTTTGATGTTGATTATTTAATCAAGTGTCCCCACAGTGCAGGCCTGAACCTTTACGATGTCATCTCCGCTGGTCACATTGGAAATTATTGCAGTTCAATGGTTATGAGATGTTCCCTTCTATTGTATTTGTTTTTGCATTAATCGGGCTGTTCGTTACTATTTTGTTTTGTGTATACATCGTTTGTTTTTCTCTCCTTGTTGACGAAGCTCATCAAAGATAATAGCCTTATAATGTGGCACTTTTTTCTTTATGAGGCTAATCAGTTGTGCTTGAATCAACGGCTGAACGGTGACCTGTAACATTTGCTCACCAACTTCCTTATTGATTTTTAAGTTTTACTTCTGTACAGGTAGTTTACACGGCTGTGTTTTATGGTAACCACAACCATCACCAATCTATCTCAAATCTTGATATATTAAATACAATACATAAAAGGAATAATAGTGTACCGCTTTTTAATTGTCATACATCGATTTAACAGAAACAATTCAGATCACCGAGGAAACACATCAACTATATTTAGAGGAAAACAACGTTTTACTGAAACATTGAACTGCTACAAAAACTAACGCCAACATACATAAAAATCGACTATTCGAAACCAACTACAATATTCCTGACTTGGTACAGGACATTTTAAGAAAGAAATTATTGGGTGAATCTGGTTTTATGGTTAGCCAAACCTCTCGCTTATATGGCAATATTAAATATACCGCTAAAATGCCAACATTACGTGACAGGAATACAGTACAAATAAAAGCAAGACCCCCTTAGCACATAGCAATACTCTAATAAACAACATAATAGTACATTTCAACATGTAAACCACAGAATAACAACGAACAGATAAAATTATGTTACGACAGTACACAAGTACAACCCAATATAATTAAGAACTGTGTATCACACGAATGTAATTACGCAAAGAAAGTGACATCACAGTTACATTTCCTAAAATACTGTATAGCTAATGTAACAACAGTTTTTTGAATGGAAGGGATTAGGTGTGCAACACTTTGGACTTCAATTATGACACCTTAACTAGTTTTAGGCTAAACATTTAGTATATTTCTTCTTATATCCTATAAATAATTGATGGACAATAAGCGAACATTATCTGTATTCATCTGCATTTCATAAATATATTATAGTTTTTCTTTTACTTTCTATCAAAGAATTACAGGGTTATGTGATTGATAAAGAAAAGGCCTTACAGAAACTTGGGGAGATACCTTTGATTGACATGAAAATAAGACAAATACAACAAGAAATGAGAACAATGGTAAAATTATGTTTTTAATAGTTTTAATTCAACATCAAAAGTCAATACATAAATCTATACAAAAATTTTGTAAACTGTGATGTATTTAGACCTTGATATCATATGAAAATCCCCATAGAACAAAAAACGTATTAAAATTTAACATTATTAGCATTCAATGACTTATACAAAAGTACATAATAGTATATCAAGCTCGTACTGGCACTGTGTTGATAAATTCGAGCCAACAGTAGTTAATCGATGTCAAATGTCATCAGTCCATTAAATAATTACCAAAAATGACCACAAATCTCAACCACTTCAAATGTAATTGTCTGCTGTTATGGTTTCATCACCGCCATATAAATCGACAATCAGTAAAATGAGCCAATTGGTCATATGACACAGTTGGTACATTAACGGATCAGACAAGGTATCCAGTGACTTACAAGTTGGGACACAAACATCTTAGAGATATCAGTTCGTGATTACAAAAAAATCCTAGGGTTTAATTATAGTAAGGCTTCTTCATTACTCTGTTGATGTAGCAACGTTCATTGACAATTGATAATATATTGTATATTGTTTTGGTCAATTTCTTTTTTTTATGTTAAAAGAAAGCACATTCCCAAACAATCAATTTAGTTGAAGTGTTCATTTTCATGTAGACGAAACGCGCGTCTGGCGTACTAATTAATAATCCTGGTACCTTTGATTATTCTAATGAATAAATTACTTTTGAAATATTTGAATGGTTCATTAACTGTTCAATTAAATATCTCTCATATGATTCTTGCATAATTAGATGACCACTTGAAGCAGTAAAAAATAAACTGCATTGAAACAAAATAATTGTGTAAACATGCTAAATGCTCAAGTCAAACTTTTCAACATCAACAACTGCGAACAAAATGCGCAGTATCAATAAAATATGTAGCGGAAATATATCTAATTCTTCAATAATAGGCGATTGTTTAGGTCCAGTGTTCTCTATTATCATGATAAAGATTTCATTTTTTTTGGATGGGCAAAGTCCACAAGTAAACTTCTGAACAAAAAATTCTTATAGGAAAATCGATTCTTGTCTACGAATCTTCACTTATTTCTGACTTGAACCTTGCCGGATTTTGTGGAATGGGTTGCACATAGACATGTTCAACTTGTTTTGAAAAACTTATTTATCATGTTATCATGTTTTTCTCCATCTCTCATTTTGTTTGGTTCTCTTTGGTAATATAGCTCTTAAACTGTTTCGATTCTTTAACATTCTAGGCTTTCAATGACTATATTCGACCTTGACAGTTCCTGTAAATGTAAATCACGAAAAGCGCCCCAAACGCATGACCTTTATGTCGTGTTGATTTTAACTTTTACAGAGCTGGGTCGATACCTCTGCTGGTTGACTATCGGTCCCCGATGGTATAATCAGCTCAGTATTTGGCACTTCCATACTGTGACTTAAAACCAGCCTTTTTGTATTTTTTTAAAAATAAATTTTGGAATAATAAAAAAAATAAGGTTTCAACTTCCTCAGGCAAAGTTCGCCTTTTTTAGCTCACCTGGCCTAAAAGGCCATGTGAGCTTTTCTCATCACTTGGCGTCCGTCGTCGTCGTCGTCGTCGTCGTCTGTCGTCGTTAACAATTTTTCAAACATCTTCACCCCTGAAACTACTGAATGGATTTTAATGAAACTTAAAATGATTGTTCCTTAGATTATCCTGCACAAAGTGTGTGCTTCGATTTTTGATCCGTCAAAAAACATGGCCGCCGTTACTTAAAATAGAACATAGGGGTCAAATGCAGTTTTTGGCTTATATCTCAAAAACGGAAGCATTTAGAGCAAATCTGACATGGGGGTAAAAATGTTCATTAGGTCAAGATCTATCAGCCCAGAAATTTTCAGATGAATCAAACAAACCATTGCTGGGTTGCTGCCACTTAATTGGTAATTTTAAGGAAATTTTGCAGTTTTTGGTCATTATCTTGAATATTATTATAGATGAAGATAAACTGTAAACAGCAAAAATGATCAGCAAAGTAAGATCTACAAATAGGTTAATATGACCAAATTTGTCAATTGACCCCTTAAGGGGTAAATGTCCTTTAATGACAATTTTTCACAATTTGTTCATCATATTTGCTAACTTTAAAAAGTCTTCTCCTCTGAAACTACTGAATGGATTTGGATGAAACTTAGCATGATAGTTTCTTAGATTATCCTGCACAAAGTGTGTGCTTCGATTTTTGATCCGTCAAAAAACATGGCCGCCCTTACTTTAAATAGAACATAGGGGTCAAATGCAGTTTTTGGCTTATATCTCAAAAACGAAAGCATTTAGAGCAAATCTGACAGGAGTAAAAATGTTCATTAGGTCAAGATCTATCAGCCCTGAAATTTTCAGACGAATCAAACAAACCATTGTTGGGTTGCTGCCACTTAATTGGTAATTTAAAGAAATTTTGCAGTTTTTGGTCATTATCTTGAATATCATTATAGATAAAGATAAACTGTAAACAGCAAAAATGATCAGCAAAGTAAGATCTACAAATAGGTTAATATGACCAAAATTGTCAATTGACCCCTTAAGGGGTAAATGTTGTTTTTGTGTTTTTGTCTGTTTTTCTTATACTATATGCAATAGGTCTACTAAAATTGGTGTATAGAATGATTGTAAGGTGTACATGTCTAGCTGACAGGTGTCATCTAACCTTGACCTCATTTTCATAATTCAGTGGTCAAAGTTAACTTTTTTAGTTTTGGTCTATTTTTTTAATACTTTATGCATTAGGTCAACTATATTTGGTGTATGAAAATATTTTATGATCTATATGTCGGTTACGCAGGTTTTATTTGAACTTGACCTCATTTCCTAGGTCCATTGCTTAGTTTTAAGTGTTTGTGTTTTGGTCTCATTATCTTTATTTATAAACAGTAAGTCATATATATTTGTAATATTGAAGAATTGTTAGCTGTACATGTTTGCCTGGCATGGTTCAATATGTTCAATAAGGCATTGTTTACCAGGTGAGCGATTCAGGCTCTTGAGAGCCTCTTGTTTAATTTGTCTTTTCTTTGGTTATCTGTGTCAGATCTTTTACAACCTTGACTTTTACATATTCAACTTTGATCATTCCTGGTGACTATAGATCAAGGAAAGCGCGTCTGACAACTGTAATATATAACGTATTGATTCCATTTTTTACACTACTTGGTCGATTCCTCTGCTGGTGGACTTTCAGTCCTCTAAAGAATCATCAGCTCATTAGTCAGGACTTCGGTACAATCGTGTTCAAAATAATGAGAACTCCAAAACTTTATGCATATATTTAAGAGCTGATTGAAACATGTTTATCTAAATCAAATTCCCTTCCGAACTTGTTAAATTATCCAGTGTAAAATAACATTGAATATTTTACCGGACTGTATTAACATGCAGGGAGACGTTGCCGATTTTGAAGTTTTTGTACGGTGTTATATTTGTCTTTCTCATATGTTTTTAACTGCTGCCTTTGCATCTCCTCCCTTTGGCAGTAAGACATTTGATACAATGGGAACAAATGGATTAAACATATAACACATGTGATGTCCCCATCACTGTCAGATTTGACTCTTCACTGTTCTCCCGGATCATCGACGTTATAATATCCGACTCAACTTTAATAAGTTTGATCAAGTTTTCGTCCAGATTGCTGGATTAAAGAAGAAATATTTTAGTCTCAATTGTGAAAAACACATAAACACAATCTGATAAACCGATTTTCTGATTTTAATTCGTCTAAAAGAAATAACCCACAATGCTTCATAACATAAAAATGGTAGTATACACTCTAAATGTATTACTTTGGGTTACCAAACGACATAGTTTTGTTAATAGTGAACAAAAAGATAAAGCAAGCTACACAGAATAGCAATTGATCAGTATGCTGGTGTGTCTTATTGACTACATATTTGTTGAATTTGGAGATTTTCGATGGGAGTGAACTACATTTTCTAAATTTGAAAATGCGTGTACCAAGTCAGGAATAAGACAGTTCCTGTCCGTTCGATTTTGATTTGTTTTGTCAATTGATTTTGCCATGTGATCAGGGACTTTCCGATTTCATTTTCCTATGACTTCAGTATTTTTGTGATCTACTTTTTTCGGTACTTGTACATACCGTCAATGTGTTATTGTGCTATGGTAATTTTTGTATTTTTGACTTTCGGTTTTTAGAATGTTCTTTGTCCATATGTCTGTTGGTTTATCTTTGTTGATATATTTGCTTGCAAAATCCCAAAGATGTGTAACGTATGGAAAACAACTGTCATATTCCTAACTTGGTACAGGCGTTTACTTAAGAAGAAAATGGTGGATTAAACCTGGTTTTATAGCAAGCTAAAGCTCTCATTTGTATGATTTCTATTATATTGACAACAATGTTTGAGTGAAACAAACAGAAAAAAATAGGTAAATCATAAAAAAAAACGTCTTCTTGTACATGTGTACTATGAAATTTCATTGAGGTAGAATGCAGATACAACATTTTTATTGATTTTGGTGTCCTGTAACAATTAGATTATAGTTTTTTTAGAGAACAAAATATCCAGAATTGCATAGAGTATGTCTATTTTTCGCAAAATATGCATGATATGGAACACCTTTTGTTCAAATTGTTAAAGAACAACCATTCAAACGTTTCAACAATACACTTACGGCTGAATATGTCTTTTTTTTGTTACAGTTAAGGAACACTAGATATAAAAATATCATACGAGACTGCATTATATCTGACTTAAGAGGACAGCGTAAACAAAGAAGCGGTATTGTTGAAACACTGGCAGAAATAGTCACAACGAACAAGAATAAAGTAAGTAGTTAGTTTTACCTATACTTCGAGCAGTAAAGAATCAATACACATGTAGTAGGCCGATTATTATACTGTCGGTACATGTTTTAAATATCTAAATGTCGCTTAAGGGAGTTGGCTTCTCAGTTTCAAAGAAATTATCTTTTCGAAACACAAGCATATATTGATAGGGGATTAATTAAAGAATCAAAAGAGCAAAACAAATATATAGGTCACCGTGCTTGTTTTCGAGATATTACCAATGGGAATTTTGGCGGGAAAATGTTCTATCTTGATTTTTAATAGCTTTATTATTGACAAGTTTAAATCCTCAAAAACCATTAAAAATAATTAAAATTTTATAAGAGTTTAATAGACAGTCTATCATACTACATTTAAACGAATTATAAAAAACAACAAAATCGGTGTCACCGGGCAAAATTTGTTAATGCATTCAAATGGATAAAACCAGCGGATTCCGAAAATCTAACCAAAAATCCAAAACACGACAAGCGAGCTTCCTTAAATGAAAAAAAACATCAAGAAATAAAAAATACGAAAATATACCCTTTTGAATTCAAAACATCTTACTGATAATAAAAACAAATACTGTTTTCCAGTTTTTGGGATAAGTTTTAACCATTTTTTTATCAGAATAATCTGTCAGTTCATTTTCCCTAACGTCATGGAGTAGAGGAAGAGGGGCGAAAGGTATCATTTGGATATTCAAGCTCATAAGACGAACAATATGAAAATGCCAAATTTAATATAATTGTTAGAATGTTGTGTCATGTGTGCTGTTTTTTGTTTGTCTTTTTCATTTTTAGCCATGGCGTTCTCAGTTTGTTTTAGATTTATGAGTTTGACTGTTCTCTTGGTATTTTTTGTCCCTCTTTTAGAATCTGCATTGGGGAGATCTGTCTAAATAAGTTCTGATATAGAACAGTATGAATGAGAATTGTTGTGATCTATGACAACAGTTTTAAATTTCGTCAATTAAATCAGCTTTCTTTTCATATGTATATATTACATTGCCAGTTGATAAACGTTCTTTTTTATATTACTGAAGTTAGTTACACAAGAAGATAAAAGATATTTGGAAGATTTGGGTACGTATATACATTTGTGACGACTGTACAGCGTATTTTAAATGTTACAGGATATCTTATAAGATAAACTTGCATGCAAGTAAAAACATGTTGTAAAATAAAATAGAAAATGGAAATGGAGAATGTGTCAAAGAGACAAGAACCCGACCCAACAGATAAGAGCAGAATGTCATCAACAGGTCTTAAATGCAGCGTGAAATTCCCGCACCCGGAAGCGTCATTCCACAGGCCCCTAAACAAGTATCTATACTAGTTCAAAGATAATGAACGTAATACTAAACTCCACATTATACACAAGAAACTAAATTAAAATCATACAAGACTAACAATGGCCAGAGCCTCCTGATTTGGGACAACATGAAGGTTAAACATGCAACGAATGGTTAACAACTGTCATAATTTGGTACGGGCGTTTCCGTATGAAATGGTGGATTAAACAGCTAAACCTCTCACTAGTATGAATTCCATTATATTGACAACAAAGTAAGAGTAAAGCAAACAGACATAATAGGTAAATCATAAAAAGATTATAGTTCTTTTAGACAACAAACTATCAAGAATTGCAAAATATGCATGATATGGTACACCTTTTGTTCTAATTGTTAAAAAACAACCATTCAAACGTTTCAACAATACACTGACGGCTGAATATATCTTTTATTTGTTACAGTTAAGTTAACAATGGCTAGAGGCTGCTGACTTGGGACAGGCGCAAAAATGCGGCGAGGTTAAACATGTTTTTTTTTATATCTCAACCCTCCCCCTATACCTCTAGCAAAAGTAGAAAATAAACGCACAGTAAAATTCCGTTCAAGATAAGTCCGAGTCCGCTGCCAAAAGAGGTAACAAAAGAAAATAATCAAAATACCAATAATATATACATAACAACAGCGTACTAGCACTTACTGACATGCCATCCATCTCCAGACTTCAATTAAACTGATTGAAAAATTATGCCTTCATCATATGATTATCAGGCACAATCTTTCCCATTAGGGATTAAGTATTATACATGTACCATCATAAAATATATGAGAAATATGGAAGAACATAACCCGTGTCATGCCAACAGCTGGTTTTAAAATAAATGTGTTTAATTCCGATGCAAAGCCTTATAAGTGAATCAATATTAAAGCCTAAATTTGCAATCTTTAATGGCCTGACAACAGTATCCCTTTTTATTAAGTTTAAAGGTTTTGTTACCTTCTACGCTGAATACTGACATGTTTGTGCTTTGTAAAGATAATTACCATAAAAGATTGGATGTGAAGTACCTGAACGTATAAGATGTTTGCGTGTTTAGTTGTGTTAACGAATGATGTCCTTATGCCGATGATAAAAGTTAGTAACTGTTTCGACTAGTTTGTGATATCGAAAACCCTGGTGTAATAAGTTTTCAGTAATAAATAAATTTCTCTCGTTAAAATCTTAAACGCTGTTACATACACGAGCGAATCGTGTAAGTCGAGATATATAAACACCGTACGATGGTGACAAATGTTGTGCTACTAGTAAGATTACAGTTTTAGATGGTACCAACAGCTATTCGATACTTATATTATTCTAAAATTTGTTTTTCAGTTCCATAATGATAATACTATTAAAAGTAAGATGGTTATTCTGACGGCCAGATTTAAAAATAAAAGATGTTTTTCAAAAGGCATATAAAAGGCATGCATATACCTTCAAACTTGTTTAACCCCACCACATTCTGTATGCGCATGACTCAAGTCATGATCCCTTAATTCGATGGTTGTCATTTGCTGCGGTATTTGTTTTTTCGCTCATTATTTTATACAGATCAGCTTGTTAGTTTCCTCTTTTGACTTGTTTTACATTTGTCATTTCGTTATAGTTTACCTTGAGACACGTTTTTTACTCATTGTTCAAGGCCGGTGACCTATAGTTGTTAATTTCTGTTTCATTTCGTCTTTATGGAGACTTGTCTCATTGGCAAACATACTCATCCCCCTTTGTTTTTTTTTGTTTTTTTTATACATATGTTCGTTTTCTTTAATCTTTCAAAAATGTTTCAGTTGATACAAATGTCATGATTTTTTTAATGTAAAAGAAGCCTAACATTAACAATATTTCAATTGCAGATTTTCTCAATTTTGATTTGGAATCTCCGAGTAACAAGTACGTATTTCAATTACAGCACAATGAAAAAGCTTTCAAATCATGGTTCAACCAGCAGGGTTAGTTAAAGGTTATTTCGCTGGGCGGACAAAGAGTCATTTTTTTCTCGCAAAATTGTATTATACACACAGATAAGAACAGTTAATTACTCATTTATTGTTTCAATTATAGAGGTTTGGCGAATTTGACCTAATTATATGCATTCAAACGGATGTTCTCTTATATAATTTCTATAGTGTGTTTGCCTGTAAGTTATGTTCCCAATATGACAATATATATATTCAACACATAGATCAGAGGATGATAGAGCAGATTGTTACCCCGAGAAAAAAATATCAACTTGGGCGAAGACGATGTATGCAAAATTCTTTCAGAGCGTATCAATCTGCTCTATCCCCCTCTCACCTTCATTTTATTATTTTTTCTATACAGAATATTCCATTATTTTTACTATTTACTATTAAATCTTAAATTTTAATTACTTAACTATGAAGTTACAACGTTGCAGTTATTAGGAAAAACAACAGAAGTGAACAAAATGTTTTTGTTTTATTATTTGGACAGCCTATGAATAAGTACTTAATTAGATATAGGAAGATGTGGTATGAGTGCCAATGAGACAACTCTCCATCCAAATAACAAAGTAAACCACTATAGGTCAATGTACGGCCTTAAGTCAAAACGTAGAAAATGAGCATTGTCTTTTATTCATCGATGTAAATTCAAAAGCATTGTCCTTTGTATTATCGATTTTTGATTGGTCTGCATGAGAGGAAGACATTCCAAAATCGTCTACCACTGAGGCATGGGATAGAGTAAATTATATCCGTTAATCCAATAGTAAAATGCAAATACTTGTTATTATGTTAATAAAATTTAGTATTTTTTGTTTCTTTTTAGGTGTCAGCAATGCAGCTCCCAAGGCTGTGGTATAATGACATGTATTTGCACTTACTGTAAGCTTTTTCTCTGTGACGATTGTATAAGGGAACATAGGAAAGAATTTCCAGATCATGTTTTCGTGTTTAGAGAAAACATCACACGTGGATTTGAATATCAAGGCGAAATATTAATTGATTGTAGCGAAGAACTCGATTTGTCAAAATTTGACGTATTTCATGTGATGGACATGAAAAGTATAAAGGGAATGGTTGTCATAATAATGTATATGAATCGTAACTGTTTTTTACGTGTCTATAGCGCGGTGATGGGAACACAGAATGAATTTCAAAACCAAACGAGAATAGAACTTGATCAGAAGAAAAGTCAGATGACTATTATCGACGAAAATACTGTTGCAATTACAGTTCCATGTAAAAGTCATATTCTTATTGTAAATTTGAAGACAGATTTGATAACAACGATTAATGTAATGACAATGATGACTGGGGCAATAGCCTTCATTGACAAAAATCTATATGTTGCAAGCATAAGACATATTCGAACAATGAACTTACAAGGTGAGATCCTTGCTAATATTGGTCTTCCCGATATTCAGATGCTTCACCCTTTAGGATATACAAAGCTGTATTGTGTAAGTAGTAATCCTCAAAAACACATTTCATACATAGATATGACAGATAAAGAAGAGCATACTCTATTAGAATTTCCCTTTCATCCTGAATGTTTAACTTCCGATGAATTGGGTGACATATATTTTATTTCTAACAGAGTTCTGTGGAAAGCTAAACACGACGGGGAGGAATCCATTGTTGTTTTATCTAATTTGGGGGGCAACACCAATGCATTCCTTCCAGAAACGATTTGCTTTGATATTTCAAAACAATTGTTACTTGTTCAGACTTCTTGCACAGAAATAAAAATATACCGGAAAAATTAAAGTAATATACATTTATATTCAATTTCAAATGTCAACAATATGCAGCTGCCGCGTGTTTGGTGACAGATAAAACTGAATAAGCCCAGTATGAATGATCAATTGTTATAACAGAAAATATAGTATAATAAATATATTTCTGTACTGTATAATAAAAGTGTATTTCACATTATATCTACTTGCCTATTTTAATATCAACATTGTGATCTTTCGTACGCCAAGGTGGCGTCTATTCATATTTTGTATCCAAACATATTAACCTGTGACTAAGTCTATTAAAATATCTTGTTCGCATAACCGCCTTGTTCATTACTTTTTATACCATTTCTTTTATTATCTAAATATGTTTTTTTAGAAGAGTAATTAATGCATATAAAAAGTTGATGTATTTGTGTTAATGTCCGTATTCATAATTTGAATTAGAAAAATGGTTTTTGTTAATATGGTTTTAAAAAATGTTCAATTGCAGAAGATGCAAATTTTGACAATTAAAGTCTTGTCAGCGTTCTCGACATGGAATAATTTGAATAATCAAAAACCTTCGATAAATTTGAATAAATCATATAACCGAAAAAGGACTCGGATGTATAGTATGGAAGTATTGGAATTATAGTTCAAGTACCACTTTATAACTTCAGGTAGATAATCCGTCATATTGCCATTTTTTATCATGTTTTTAATTCGAAACGGAGACAGAAATTACAAAAGGAACAATCAAAAACTACATTTTGTATACAGCGATTAACAACAGACAATAAATATTAAGTCAAGACATATATCCTTTCTTTGGACCAGATAGATGTTTAGTCGTCATTTTGTAATGAAGATTTTGTATCATTGTGCAATAATTTCAATATTTTATATTAACTTTTAAGTTCTTAATAGTTATTAAATTAACTAATTTAAAAAGTATATGCTAAATGTTTAATCTCAAGAAAACAGCAAATGATACTTAATATAATGGTATAGATTTGTTATCTCAAAAATTGCACATGTTTTGCATGTTAGATATTGGAATAGATTTATTATAGAAACTAGAACACATCCGTGAAATTGCGGGTCCGTGACTGAATTAAAATATATAACTATGTGTTAGCCTTATTTTAGTTTTGGTATTGTCATCTGAGATAAAATCATGCCGATTATAATATAACATTAACAATACCAATTTTTCTGCACCAGATTTATTATTATAAGATACACAGTTTTCTCTGCTTTCAAACTCTTTCTGTGTAAACTCGTCGACCTGGAACAATTATTGGTAATATTAATTATTTGGAAAACAAAAGGTCCTAGAACGGAGTATCTTTTTAATCAACAGCATTGTCCTATATAAGTTATAAATAAAGTTGAATTCTTTGATTCGCTATTTTACGTCATGTCCGCTAACAAATTGAACACTGTACCTTTCCGCCTTATTTTAAGTCAAGATTTTTACTATTCGTATTGTAATCTTAGAAAGTCTTACTGATTTAAATACTACAAAGGGGAACAATTTGACAATGATAGAATTTATAAGTGTCAACCCTGTGATTATGACCGTGTGTATAGCAAAATCCTAAATACACCGTTTGGTGGTGCGCCTCTCAGATGCGGCGGTGTTGCGCCTCTATGATGCGGAACGTACAAATAAGATACTAGGTAACAGGTGAATACACTATTGGTTTCGGTATCGGATTCGAGGTGGAGCTTGTTAATCTACACCATTGTCCTATATTAGCTACATATTAAGTTGAATTCTTTGATTTGTCATTTTTACCCCATGACGGCTGACAAATTGGACCTCGTTATTTTAGTATTATAGATACTTGTGTACGCTTTGTAGTTTTTCAAATAGTAAAGCTTGTAAATTTTGAAAATATAATCAATAAATAAAGGAAAATATCTAGTAAAATTATTCTACAGAAGTATGTCTTATGTTATTTGTATGTCTAGATCATTTTGAAAAAAAAATACAACATATCTAAATATTATTTTTATTATCATAACACATTATACTTTCCTTTTTTCGATGGCATTCACACAACAATAAGCAAAACCAATACCGTACAGTAATTTAAAACAATTCCCGAAATGACGAAAGGCAAACAGTTACAGCAAAACTACCAACTATTTGATTTATGAACAAACAAAACGCAAAAAACAAAAAGGAGAGCCAGCGACCAAGGATCGATATACGGTGACACCGTGTATGTTCATCTGTTTTTAGCAGAAACGGTCAAACCCTTAAACCAAGCTTGTGTTTCTAAAAATGAGTTGTCAACGAGATAAATTACAACTTTAATCATCAGTAAGTATGTCTAGCCTATTTACCTTTTCCCCTTACAGTAGAAGGCTTTATATGAGTTACGTGGAAGGTCTTGGTTTTCTATGCTTTGGTATCTAATGATGGGGAAAGTCATTGATATTTTCACATTCATATAAAGATAAGTAGATGTGGTATGAATGACAATGAAACAACTCTCCACAAGATATCAAATGACACAGAAATGATCAATTATAGGTCATCGTACGGCCTTTAACATTAACATTAGACTAGTAGGAAGGCGCAGAACCTCTCTTAACATGGTTCAGTGGTGTAACTGTAAAACATAACAAAAAAAACTATAAAAATCAGTTGAAAAAGGCTTAATTCGTTAGACATGGCAGATGAATGCATCTAACAAAAGAAAGAGTAATCGTGGCAGGGTACTTATTTATCTCCATAACAAAACGAAGCTTAGTGCAGATTTGAGAAACGGGGAAAGTCAAACAGACAACCATCCGACACTTGAGCAGAAAACAGCTTGAGGCCAACAATGGTTCATTAACACAGCTACAAAATTCCTCACACGGCGGAAGGATTCAACTTCCCACTAATTGCAATTATGTAATACTTCACCGAAATGGACGACATAAAATCCCAGAAACCATAGAAAAAAACCCTTGGGACACCCGACATAAAATACCAAAGTTTTCTTTTTTTTAAGATCAAAAGTCAGGTGTGCAATTTTTTAATCAATATTTGTAAAAAAAAATAGTTAAATCACAAAAATACTGAACTTAGAGGAAAATCAATTCGGAAACACATGGCAAAATCAAATAACAAAACGCATAAAAAACGAATGGACATGAACTGTCATATTCCTGACTTGTTACAGGCATTTACAAATGTAGAAAATGTTGGATTAAACCTGGTTTTATAGCGCTAATCCTCTCACTTTGATGATATGTCTCATCAAATTCCGTTATATTTACATTGATGCGTTAAAAATGTCTGTATTTTTAAATCTAACTGTTTGTTCAATAGTCTTATTATTAAAAGGTCAATTATATCCGGTTTGTCGTAATCATTCTCCACTTTAACCATTGATAAAGTGGCAACTGATTTCCTCTCCTTATGTAGCACGTTCAACAAACCAAAATATGGTTTTAACATTAACGTGACGCATTCTTGTTATCGCCGACCTGGACAATATAATTCAAATCATTGATGTTACTCTCTATAGTATAAGGATTACAGTTTTTAACCTGTACAAGATGTCAAGGTACTGGCAAAAATACAAGTACAGTTTTACCAGACCCCAAAACTCTGTCAGTGTCATCTTTATACCATATTTTCATCTTATTCTGAACAGTTTCTAAAATTTGGAGATCAATCGGACAAACAGATAACCTTTTCAAATGTAATCTTATAGTATGCAGATACCAGTTTTTGAAGAACTTTTCAAGCCTAGTGATAAGGTACTTGTATTTTTACTAGTGCTAGTATATTCTTTACAGGCTGAATTCTGTGATCTTCATACTATAGAGAGTAAAATCAATGATTGAGTCTTATGTATTATAATCCTGGTACCTTTGATAACTATTGAATTATATTGTAAAAAATCAAGGTCGGCGAAAGCAAAATAGACTGTGTCAGATTAATATGTTAAAGCCATATTTTGAACGTGCAAAAGAAGGTGTAAGCACAACAGTAAACGTTGCTGCCAATTTTTGATTTTTAGATTATGGACATAACTGTTAGATTGATAAATTCAGTTATTTTGTCAAGTTTAGACTCAAAACTTGCACTTCTGACTTTTGATCGTCAAGAAAAATTGAAAACTTTGGTATTTTCTTTTTCGGACTTGAACTTCTTTTAAAAGATTTACTGTGTGTTTGTTTATTTCACATTGTCTAGAGGTATTGGAGAGAGTTGAAATCTCAAAAAAACATGTGTATCCCCAAAGCGTTTTAGCGCCTGTCTTGGTTTTTTTTTTTTTTATATCTATGGTACTTTTTATGTTACGGGCTTAATTACGACGTATCGGGGGAGGTTTGAGATTTCAAAAAACCTTTGTTAGTCTTGTATGATTTTAAATCTTATATTCTTGTGTATATTTTGAAGTTCATTATGACGTCAATTATCACTGAAATAGCATACATTTTGTTTTGGTGCCATATAAAGCACCCATCCGGGTGCGGAAGTTAATCGCAGGATTGCAGATCTATTAGTGGTCTTCGGCTGTTGTTTGCTTTTTGGGCGAGTTGTTCTCTCTTTGACATCTTCCCCATTTCCATTCTCAATTTTATGGTACAAATTTTATTTAGGGGCAAGCTGAATCCCGTCTCCTGATGAGGGAGTTTTTTTTTGTGTTGAAGACCCATTGGTGGCCTTGGGCTGCTTTCTGCTCTTTGGTCTTTGACACATTCCTTGTTTCCATCCTCAATTCTAAATATACTTACTGGAGGTGTGAGATGATTGAAGCTGTTAAATGTCAATTGATAGTATTTATACACGTTTCGGCTATAGAGTTTACAAACAGGTTGCAGGTTTTCCTCTTGACATAAATTGCGCTCCTTTAATAGCAGACTTGTTCGTGTACTGTTAGATATCTCAATTTATGACTAAACTCAGTAAGCATCCGTCTAAAATGCATTTATTTAACAAATTCAGCAACGATTATCGCTATCTTGATAATAAATTTTTCGTGGAATAATCAAGAATTTTCTTAATCTTCAATGCCGACATTACCCAAAGAAAGTTACTGAAAATACATAAAAAATATAAACGATAGTAGCTTTTGACCCTTAACTTAAATAAGATATTTCCGTTACACGGGAAACTCTACACTACGTTTAAAGACAAAAGGGACTCTATTGCTAACTTTTATTTGGACGGGGATGTTCCTTTGTGGTACCATCTTGTCGTGATTAATTATCACAAATCGTTCGTGATTACAGTGTCTGTTGTGACGTTTTGGACTTCTATGTATTCCTGGTAAGTTTTTAGGTGAGGAATTAGATTCCTTAATAAATATAAAGATATGCTTTTGAAGTTTGGAAGTACTTATTTCAAATGGTATAGCACATCCTAATTTTGACGGATATGCTGTTTACAGAGCACGGAAATTGAGAAACGACGGTGGTAAACTTATCGATACTTTAGATAAACCTTTTCTTAAAGGTTACCAATTTAACACTGTAACTAGTTTTATTGGTATAAATATTGATTTTGTTATCAGTGAATTAAAATCAAACTAAATTTAAATTTGATATTTATAAACTAGTACAGATGTTAATTGATGGCTCTACAATCTGTCGATACCTTTATCTTCACTTTGCAAAAGGTCACAATTTTCTTTTTTTTCTTGATATTTTGGTCTTTGATGCTGGTACTATCAGTTATGTTATGGGAATGTGTAAGTACTCTGTCACGTCTATCCTCTGTTAGATGTATTTCTATTTGTATATATCTGACATTTCTGACGAGTTAAGCCTTTTTCAACTGATTTGTATAGTATGTTGTACAACTGTCCCAAGTTAGAAGAATGTTGGCGCCGTCAAACTAGTCTCACCCTGCCTCATTTTGTATGTGCCTGTACCAAGTCAGAACCCTGAAACTAAATAGTTGTCGTTTGTTGCTGTATAACATATTTGTTTATCGTTTTATTAATTTTGTACATAAATAACGCCGTTAGTTTTCTCGTTTGAATTGCTTCACATTTGTCATTTCGGGGACTTTTATAGCTGATTATGCAATATGAAAGTTGTCTTATTACCACATTTTCTAATTATATATGAATAGGAAAATATCAATGACTTCTCCATCATTAGATACCAATGTGTAGAAACCAAACCTTCCACACTACAAGATATCAATGTTAAGAAATCTTGACATCCTTAACTTACTCAGTAAAAGAAATTAACGTGTAGAAATCAATAACCTACCACATCACAAGTTTAAAAAAATCGGATTGCAAATGTAACTGCGGTACTCATATATAAAGCCTTCTTCTGTAATGAAAAAGATAAATAGGATAGATATACTTACTGGAAGTGTGATAAGGTGATTAAAGCTGTAGTTGACAACTCTTTCGTAGATACAAACATTTCGGATATGTTTCGTATGTCGTAACTACAATCACGTTCCCTTTTTACGAATGTGACCTGCCAAATTAGACTGTTAACCTTTATTTGTGACAGTTTTACCGATTGTGCCTGTTTGTTTTGTTCACACATCAATATTATTAAATTTGACACGACTGTCGTACAAGTGAGAGGTTTAACACTGTAAAACCAGGTTCAAACCACCATTTTCTACATTTGCCTGGACCAAGTCAGTTGCTGTCCATTCGTTTACTGTGTTTTTTCATTTGATTTTGCCATGTGATTAGGGACTTTCCGATTGAATTTCCACGGAGTTCAGTATTTTTGTGATTTTACTTTTTGGAATGAAAGATTAACCGTTTGGCTCGAACGGTGTAACACATTTATATTTGTGCACTAATGTTGTTTATAGAGCTCCCACATTTATATTCCATCCTTTACATTCTTATTTTAAATTGTTACCAATTTAAAAGAGGGACGAAAGACACCAAAGGGACAGTCAAACTCGCAAATCCAAAACAAACTGACAACGCCATGGCTAAAAATGAAAAAGACAAACAGAAAAACAATAGTACACATGACACAACATAGAAAACTAAAGAATAAACAACACGAACCCCACCAAAAACTAGGGGTGATCTCAGGTGCTCCGGAAGGGTAAGCAGATCCTGCTCCACATGCGGCACCCGTCGTGTTGCTTATGTGATTACAAATCCGGTAAATAGTCTAATTCGGTAGGTCAAATTCATGAAAGGGAAGGGGATTGTAGTTACGACGTAAGGAACATATCCGATATCATTTGTGAAACGGTTATTCCATAACGGTCAACCAACTCGTGATGGCGTCCGTAAAATTTACGAAGGGATGATTTCAACTTCACCATTTGGAACTCTTGGTTTAATAGCTTCCTTGTGAGCAGTAACCCTCTATCAAGAAAATCATGATAGGAAATGCAAGCACGGGAATATCGTATCAATTGGGAGATATATACCCCGTATGCAGGTGCTGCTGGAATGTTGCTACTTAGAAATGGAAAGTTCACAATAAAACTGTTATCAAATCTTTGAATATTTTTGATATCGGTATTGAAAGTGACTTTGTTATCAATAAACCAAAACAAAATTTATTGTTATCGCTAGACACATATGAACCTTCACAGTACCACAGTATGCAGATCCTTGGTCGATGTCTCCCCTTTTTTGCCTTTTGTTTTGTTCATATATAAAATAGTTGGTAGTTGTGGATTTTGTCATTTCGGTTTATTTTTAGCTTATTGTACTGAATTATCTTTACTCTTTGTTACATTTTACTCATACATCTGGAGAAATATAGTTGTTAATGTGTAATTTTAGTTCTTTGGTGTCTTTTGTACGTCTTATTCGTAATGATAAAATATTTTCTTTTTTAGATATGTTGTTGGTTGTTAAAAAAATCTATGCATGCATACAACATAAGACATATTCTGTAGAATAATTTGAAGAAGTACTGGATGTTTTATTTTATTTATTGATTATATTTTCAAAATTTACAAGCTTTACTATTTGAAAATCTGCAAAGCGTACACAAGTTTTCCTATAAAAATATTCGTGGAATATCTAACATGCAAAATATGTGTTTTTCTAAAAATCAAAATAACAAATGTATACCTTTATGTTAAATACCAACTTTTTGTTTTTGTGAGAGCAGATATTTTAGAAAATATGTTAATCAGTAAATTTAATGAATATTAATTCTTAAAAATAAAATACCAAACATTACAGTAATTGGGCAAACACTTATTTTCTGTTACCCAAAAAACTTTGCAAAATTCTGATCCAAAAAAGAAAAATCCAAATTTTAGGAATTTTTTATTATTATTTTTTTGTACTCTCCGACTTCATTTCGAATGTAAAACATAAATAAAAAATGGGAGCATAAACGTTTATGTACAGAGCTAAACTATCGCTATTGACTGTCCCTCTGGAATCTTTCACCCATATTTCGCAATAAGGCTAAGTTATATCAAGGTAATCATTTCACCAATTTCAATATTACAAAATTTATATTATATAGGTTTAGGGTTTTCAAAATATATTTATCAAGCGCCTCATTGACAAGACATCAATTGTCGAAATGTGCATTTAGTTCAAAACACTGGTATCGTTAATAATATATTAACAAAACACAATCTAAAAAGCAATTCATTGGTTTAAGATGCATTAATACATGTTCAGGGAAATAAAATGAAATGGTGATACAATGGGGTTAGTAAACGCCCGAATTTTGAGCATTATCACCCAGTTTAAATATGAAATAATGGTGCTAGCGTTTCCTTTCATAATATTTCGTTGTACTTGCAAAAATTAACACAACGGACGAAACTTGTTCATTTATGTACATGAAAAGCACAATAAATATTTGACGTAGAGCAAAAACAATCAACCAATCAGGTGCTTGAATGATTACTTTATAATTGCTGAGTTTAAAATGAACAAACACATGAAACATTTGAACTTTAACAATGGCAATTTCTTTTTAATAAAAATCATCATGAACGAGCAATAGCTCCATGCAAAAAATATAAGAAACCGTGTTATAGTTCTGAGGTAAACTAACAGAAGGTGAGTGTCAACATTTAAAATATTTCGGTCACTGTCAGATTTTCTATTATACGTTGCAGTTTTCAAGATAATAGACAAAACTTCCATTTTGTCCCTGTGTTCCATTTCTAGCCTTGTCAGCCATGTTGGATGGCATAAAGAGTGATCGGACCCATTTGGTAAACAAGATACCCTTAATACGATTGTGGCCAAGTTTAATTTAATTTGGTGAAGATTTTTGTAATCGAACGACGGACGCCAAGTGATAAACCAATTCTACTTGGCTTTTCAGCCAGGTGAGTTAAAAAATATCCAACAACTTAACACTAATCGACAAACGAGTTTCGTCAGTATTTTACGCTCCAAATTTCCCATTTGAAAGTGCACTTCCATCTTCACAGCAAAAAATAAAAAAAATGAAATGAGACCAACAGGATTAAGTGTCACTAAATATATAACTAAAATTTAAGACATCAATCAATATATCATAAAAATTGAAAAAATATATGATAAGAATAAAGGCATTGCTAGAATAATTAATATGTGTATAATGAAGTGTGTCATACATTTTGTACATCATGCCCAAATTAAAAAGAATGGGTATTTATCTGTCATTTAAGAGAATAAACATAAATCAGAAATCATCAGTGTGCGATACCAAAAAATGTCAGGATAATTCTTTAAAGAAACTAAAACTCTTTTAATGAAAACAATTAAATTATATATATATATATACAAAACAATTTGAAACGTTATTATATAAAAACTTATAAAAACTTTCAAAACTATCAACTTCTTTCATTTTATCACATATCTTGTTCTTGTGAATATTCTTAAATGTAGGTTCTTTCTTTGAAAAAAAATATGATTGCCCTTCTATTATATAGCCTATAAGTTAAAACTAAAATGCTAAAATTTTGAAGATTTCAGTAATTTAGAATGACTTAATGTTGCTAGTTCCCGATATATGTACTTTATGTGCTCCAAGAGTGTTAATAATGCATTAAGGTATTGAAATTACTTTTTAATCGATTGTTTGATTGTCGTTGAACGCTGTAATTCAGCACTATTGGGCTATTTTTTAGAGGTCAGTTTTTATTAGTAAAGGTTGTGGGATTGCTCGAACCCACCACCTTTACTAATAAAAACTGACCTCTATAAAATAGCCCAATAGTGCTGAAGTACAGCGTTCAACGACAATCAAACAATCGATTAAAAAGTAATTTCAATACCTTAATGCATTATTAACACTCTTGGAGCACCTAACTTTTAGTGGGATTCAAGGACCCATTGGTGGCATTCGGCTGTTGTCTTTTTTATGGTCGGGTTGTTGTCTCTTTGACACAATCCCTATTTCCATTCTCAATTGTATTCTCAATATAAATGTAATTTCTGTTGGTTTTCTATGCATTTTTGTTAAGATTTTGGGTATTCTTTCTATGTCCTTGTACTATCGCTCCTCAGGCCTTGTAAACTTGAGAATGAAAATGGAGAATGTGTCAAAGAGTTAACAACCGGACCAAAGAGCAAAAAACATAATTTTGTTTACATTTCTAGCTTTGATTATATCTAATGAAAGTAAATTTACCAGATAAGTGCCGCTAACGCGCGAAATAATACAAGTTTTGTTTTAATTCCATTTGTTTCAATCATACATTAATAAACAAGTGTATTACATTGAGATAAACTCACATGAATAAATCACGTACAATTTGACAATGAATGAACACAACAGTTATCAGTACTGATTCATTATCGCCATACTAAATCAGAATACGTTCACAGATTTTCTAGCGAAAACAAAATATGCACAGGTTCGGTGTTTGTCTGCTCTTGGAGCATTATACAGATGCTGCATAATGTTATTAAAACAAAACACTATTACATGTACCACATTCCTTTAGACAATAATAGCTCGATTTAAACTTTCCGGTAAATTCTTAAATTTCCGTCGCTATAAAGTACAAGTAACAGATTATTTAAAATGTCAGAGCAAATACTTGTTGGGCTGATGTATGATTTAGTTAAGACAATTTTGTAATCTGTCCCGTCATGTGCAGCTTTCCAGACAACTCCGTTCGAAATAAAATATATGTTACCACAGTCATCTGAAGTTAAACATACTGGATGAAAGGGAAATTCTGATAGTTTGTGCTCTTCCATGTTTGTCATATCTAAGTACGAAATGGTTTTTCTACATACACAATACAGTTTGTTCTGTCCTACGGGATGAAGAAACTGGATGTTGGGTAGGCTAACACTTACACGATTCTCGCCTTGTAAGTTCATTGTTAGAATATTTTCAATGCGTCCAACATAGAGATTACTATCTCTGAAGGCAATTGCACCAGTCATATTTGTAATAACATTTATCTTTCTTATTCTATTGGCTTTGAAGTTCACAATATGAATATAATCTTTGCATGGGACTGTTATTGCAACACTATTTTCGTCGATGATAGCAATCTGACTGTTATGCTTGTCGAGTTCAATTTTCAATTGGATATTCGAATCTTTCTGGTTCCCCTTCATCGTGCTATAAACACGCAACCAATCGTTATACCACAACGACGTTATAATGACAACATTTCCCTTTACACATTTCATGTCAATCACCTCCATAATACCAACTGGCATTGAACTGGTTTCTTCATTAACTATTGGAATCGTAGTCTGATATATCAATTTACGTGGAATGATATCACTAAACTCGTATATATGATTTGGAAACCCTTTTGTATGCTCCACCATGCAAGCCTCACAGAAAATACGTTTACATGCAATGCAAACACAAAGCATTATATCAAAGCATTGGGAGCCGCATTGCTGACACCTAATTAGAAAAACAATACAATGCATTTTATTAATATAACTCGTATAACTGTTAGGATACTAATTTTAAAGAGACAGTTGAGATTTGAATAGTCAAGCATGTTTATATATCTCTTTATAATTGCGCGTCGTAAAAGATAATTTTTAAACGAAGCTTAATTTTAACTCAAAGATAATATCATGATGGTCTGATGATGAACATTGCTTATTTTGACGATACGATGGTAAACAAACAATAGAAAATAAATATGTACAAATGCGTATACTATGTTTTTGCCAATTTCTCTGAACCTCTTCTAATGAAGCATTAAATAAGTGATTAACCGTCACAATCCTTCAGAAGTCAGAATCACATATTATTTAAAACATTTACTTTAGTTGTACCTTTCGAAAACATATTTAAAAGGTCCTCATTTTAAGGGTTGATATTTATTGAGCCCAGAAATTTAGAAACGGTATGAGTTAACTCATTGATTCTAAAAAAAAAGCAATTCTTGAAAATTCCTAATTCCACGCTGTAATTAGATCTTTTAATACTGTTTTTATTGGTATTACTTTTGATTTTATTATCAGTAAATTAAAACCAAACACAGTACCAATGTTATTTACATATACACATTTATGGATCTACAATCTGTCTATACCTGTATGTTGGCATTGCACAAGGTCATGATTTTCTCTGACCATTATTACGTCATTAATTAATTAAACCCATATGATGTTGGATGTTTACTGATTGATAATTTAGTCTTGAAAGCATTCTGTGTGTGTACCTGTACCAAGTCAGCATCCTGTTATTTAGTTGTTTTTGTGTATTGCTGTGTAACATTTATGTTTTTCGTTCTTTTTTTCTCTAAAAAATAAGCATTACTTTTCTCGTTTGAATTATTTTACATTAGTTATGGAAGGGCCTTTTACAGATGACTATACGGTATGAGCTTTGCTCATTGTTGAAAGCGGTACAGTGGTTTATAAAATTGATTTCTGTGTCATTTGTGTCATTGCCAATCATACTGCATCTTTTTATATATATACATATTATATGTATGGATGGCTACATGTTTTTTTTAAAGTAAAATGTATGACTTTTTGAAAGTTATTCCATGCAATAGGAAGTATTTCATTTCATAGAAAAACAAAGGATTTTATGGCACAAAATCAATATATGCACAGCAAAAAAAAAAAAAAAACACAAAAAAAAAATACCACACACAAAAATAAACACACAAAAAGTAAAAAAAAAACCGTTTATTTGCAGTGAATAAAAAACGTACTGGAATACTCATGTAGTTGAGGCAATTGTTCACACACCAGTCCTGCGAAACGCAATCTGAGTTCAAATACTACCCCTTCATCAACTGAAAAGCAAGGTAAACACCACAAAAGTATCTAGGATGGACTCCATAGCGGGAGTGATCTGTTGAGTACTGAGAAGTATTGTTTTTCAAATAATACTCTGAAATGTATTTGCCTAAATGTATGTGGGTTGAGATCGTGGCTTAAGTCTCCGGAATTTCAGGAACTGATGCTGATATATGATATACTTATATTTTTGGAATCAAAGACTGATGAATTTGACCTTCTAGGGATGCCTGATGGGTATAAGTATTTTGCTAAGCATAGAACAAAATTTTAAAAGAGGTCGGGTGGTATAATTATTTGTTTTAACAGTAATCTAGAAAAGTTTTTGAATTCCAAAAATCTAATTCTGAATTTGTACAGTGGGTAGTATTGGAAAAGGGGTTAGTTGATTTAAATAAAGACTTGTTAATGGGCTGTATGTATCTTCCACCTGAAAATACTAAGTATACAAGCAATGAGGCGTTCACAGAGGTTGAAATTGAAATGATAGAACTTGTTAATAAGTATAACGGTCAACCTCTAATTGTTGGTGATTTGAATGTCAGAACCAAATTCTTAGATGATGTTGTCATCCCCGATGACGGTCGTTTTGATATACTGGATGATTTTGAAGATGACAGTTTTGTGTCATATCAGTACGATTACCAAACATTTATGTGACAGTAAGGTATCGTTAAAGCGATGTTCAAAAGATGGCAGTGTGCCTAATAACTATGGGTAAAAACTTATAGATTTTTGTAAACGTAACAATTTGTATATTGGTAACTGTAGGTTACCAGGTAATGACTATATGATAGGCTTGACTACATGTAATAGTGTATCTCTTATTGATTATTTATTACTGTCCTCCAGCATTTTTTCACTGATAAAAGAATTCAATGTTCTCGAATTCAATCCACTTTTTTCTGATGTCCATTGTGGCCTATGTTTTTGTTTTCGTGCTTCAGTGAACATTTTTACTACACATTCCGATGATAATTTTAGTTGTCAGTGTGGTCATGCGCGATAGGTTCCAGACATGGAAAACCGGTTTATTGAAACACTCGTCAGTGACGTTACAAAATTAGACGAGATATCACTGCTTTTGTCGAAGGAAAAAAAAAACGAATCAATACTGTAACAGTCGTTGCCAAATTATGTGATATTTTTAAGAGCACTCCTAGTCGTGTTTTTAAACCAACGGGAAGATGCTATCTGTCTGGTTCTTCTAACCAAATTTGGTTTAATAAACAATGCAGAGATAAGCGAAAGGTTTTCCATGAAGCGATAAACCGTTACAGTTTAAATAAAAATAAAGCGAACCGAGATGAGATGAAAAAGTGCGGGAAAGTTTACACGGCCGAAATGAATAAAAGTTTTGAGAGTTTTCAACATGCACTAGAATCTGACATGCATAAACTTTCGAAAAAAGATTCTGGTAAATGATTGAAAATCTTGGAAAAGATTGGATAGAGGGGGGTCTGATAAAGATATCCAAATTACTATTGATCAATTATGTGAGTATTTTAAGTCATTAAATAAGAGCGATGTTCCAGATGATGATATTGATTTTGAGGATTAAGTTAATAGTATAAAAATTCAGGGGGTTATTGAAATTATAGATCAGGAAATTACAGAGGACGAAATATTGTTAGCTGTTAAAATATTATTTAATGGCAAAGCCCAAAGGGAAGATGGGATTGTCAACGAATATATAAAAAGCAAGGTGAATCAATGTTTGCCTATTTACACTAAGTTATTTAATTTAGTGTTTGTTTCTGGAATCGTTCCCAAATCATGGCTTATTTGTTTCATTAAGCCGTTAATTAAAACAAGGGGGTTCAAATAATTTGGATAATTACCGAGCTATGTGTCTTACATCGAATTTAGGAAAAGTGTTCACCTCTATACTTAATTCAAGACTTAATGCTCTGTCAGACGAGATCGGGATTATAACTGATGCCCAGGGTGGTTTTCGTAAGGGGTATTCTGTCCAAGATAGTATGTTTATCATGCATGCTTTAATTTCACTATATTTGAGTTCGGGAAAGAAATTATTTTGCGCTTTTGCAGATTTTAAAAAAAACTTTTGATTCAGTGTGGAGGTAGGGACTATGGCAAAAATTATCAAAATACAAAATTTGTGGGAAAATGTTCATAGTTATATTGAGCATGTATACGGATATTAAGTCTTGTGTTAAAAATGGAGAACTAAAAAAAGATTTGTTTCCCGTGTGAGGTAGGTGTAAGACAGGGAGAAAATATGTCACCTTTTCTCTTTGCCTTATACCTGAATGACTTGGAGGAATATATGGATGAAAACTCTGTGAAAGGTCTAACATTTATAAATGAAAAATTTACAGAGAATCTTGATTTGTATATCAAGTAATTTATTCTTCTATACGCCGACGACACTATTATTTTAGCGGAGTCGGCAGAAGGGTTGCAAAAGGCTCTGAATGTTTTTGAGCAATATTGTTTTGAGTGGAAACTCACTGAGAATGTTTCAAAAACTAAGATGGTAATTTTTTCAAAGAGAAAGTTTAATAAGAATGTTACTTTTAAACTATGTAAAGAAATAATTGAAATTGAAGATTTATAATTATGTTTATCTTGGTCTGCTGTTTAATTACAACGGAAACTTCTTTCAAGCTCAAAAAGCACTTTATGCTCTTTACAAGAAAATGCAAAATATCTCACTCCCGATTGATTTACAGTTAAAATTATTTGATGCATTGGAGGTTCCTATTATGATCTATTCCTCGGAAGTATGGGGGTTGGAAAATATGAATAATACTGAAAAATTACATCTACAGTTTTGCAAGCGCATTTTGGGGGTGCGATTCTCTACGCCAAATTTTATGGTGTATAGAGAACCTGGAAGATTTCCACTTGAACTGCAGATCAAGTTAAAAATGGTATGTTTTTTGCACAAGCTTGCAACAAACGAAAACAAATTATCGGGTAAACTGTATAAGTTACTTTGGTATATGCATGAGCATGAAGGTTATACTTTCAAATGGTTTAACTATGTAAGATCTGTGTTTAATGACTGTGGCTTTCGTGAAATATATAATATTCCGGAGCAAATTGATTATAATTAATATATTAAAATCAATGTGAGGCAGCGTCTCCAGGACCAGTTTATTCAAAATTAGTTCTCTGATATAAAAAAAACTCATCAAGGGAGGGATTTTATTTACACTTTAAAGAAGAGTTTTGCTTGGAACCATATCTGTTAAAATTAAGGCGGGGTCATAGAGTAAATATATGTAAATTAAGGGTATTTAATACAAAGTTTCCCTTTGAAACAGGAAGATGGAGATATGTACCACGAAATGTGAGAATTTGTCCACTTTGTAAAGCTGGGCATGGGGATGTGTACCCCTATATATGTATATGTATCAATTGTGAAGTTAAAGATTTAAGTGGGAAGTTCATACCTCCATATTATTTAAAATATCCAAACGTTAAAAAAGAATTGGGCATGCTTAAACATTGTAATAATAATGTGCTGTCTAAGCTGTCAATTTTTATTCAAAAGGTAGGAAAGATGCTTGTCTGATTTAAAATTGCAATAAACAAAGATTTGTTTCTGAAGATGTATAATTTAAAAATGTATACTGTATGTATTATGAAATATGTTGTGATTTATATTGTGTATAATATGCTCCCGTTACGCAGTCTTCTGCGGCTGAGTTTTCTTTAATAAACTATGAAACTATGGAAAGCCGTTTATATTTTAAACAAAATAGTTCCTACGTATAGGTGTAAATTTAAAACTATGATGAACATAGTTTAGTAGTTTAGGTGTCAGATAAAATAGCAGGATATGTGATTCTTGTAGAAAACACAGTTTGATAATACAAACATTTACCAGAGGAATCTGAAATTGATGGCAATTTTTGACCGTTTTTAGATATATAGTTCTTGGTTTCGTGTATCCGTTATTCCGGTAACCTCTACGGTCTGATGTATAAAAAAAACCGGTATATTGGTCCCGCCTCCATAAAATGTTTGGAAGTAAATAAAAACCTTACTTTAACAGGATCAGAGCAAAATAGGTGGTGTACACAAACTTACCTAAGATTGGAACAATGATGTTGAAAATATTGTTAAAATTGTATCGAGAATAAGAACACCATCACTTTCAAAATACAAAAGAGCATACATATCAAGCAATGGGAAACGTTCTACAGCCTAGCTTATTTTTGTAGAAGTGTGTCACCTTTTCAACCGGTAAAATGATTTCATATGCAGCGCCATCAATTCCATAGTCAAATGTAAGTTTGAAAAATAAATTAAGGAATATTAAATTATAATTATAAAAAAATAGGATGGGCAAAGGTGGCATAAATACCATATTACAGCTCAGTAGCCCAAAGGTCTGTAAACTTTTACAGAAAATTTCTCCTCTGAAAATACTGGGTTTAACCCAAACTTAGCCACAATCATCATTGATGCATTTATTATCAAAAATATGTCTTATGACCCGGCCCGCTTACCAATATGGCTGCCATGCCTAATATTTTCAACACGGGGTAAAATATAGATTTTGACTTATATTTTTGAAACCAAAACATTAAGAGAAAATCTAATAATCAGGTCACGATCTATATACCCTGAAATTTAATGCCAAATGAAACAATCTTGTTATGCTACCCCTGTATTTGTAATTTTGAAGTCTTTGGTTATTATCTTGAATATTATTTAGATAGAGATAAATGTTAACAACAAAAATGTTCAGAAAAATCATTTCTTCAAATAAATCAAAATGAACAAAATGGACATTTGACCCCTCAAGGAGTTATTGCTCTTTATGGTCAATTTTAAACAACTCTTTTTTCTAAATTTTTGTAATCTTTTACAAAAATCTATTTCAATAAATCTCCTCCTCTGAAAATACTGAGACAAATTTAAACAAAATACAACGATTATGACAGGATTTTTGAAAAATTAAAAAACTGTTTCGACAGAAATCATTGGATATTTAACAGAATAATATTATCCTAGAATCTTCACAGTAATATTACATTTGAGTTTTTCATAGAATAATAATAAATAGCATACGTACCGGTTACCAAGGGATTCCAAATTCACTTTGAGAAAATCTGCAAATAAAAATATTATTATGGTTGCTTGTTTTAATGAGTTCATGACATATTCCATAAAGTTAAACAGTTACTGTTAATAATCATTCAACATGCTTTCTGTCCCCATAGGCATAAATGGCGTCTGCCAGATAACACACATAGTTTTTAGAATTTTTGGTTTTTCAATGTTCTACAACTTCCGAATTGAAATGGTCTTTCTACTGTTCATATTATAGTGCTCCTGATGTCCGCAAAACATGAAAAGCGAGGGTGGTGTAAAATACCATACTCCAGGTATGTTTTAATATGTTCTATACCTCATCTGAATCAGACGAGGAAATGTTGCATGCTATTTATTTTATATGTCAATATTCTTAACAAAGAAACATTTTATGAATTAAAACTGTGAGATAACCAGATAATAATAGTAATGCTTTCAAATAAAACATTGTTACCTTTATTCCATTGAAACTACCAACAGTATATTTATACGTATAAAATAAAACTGATAGTCATGTGGACACGAAGGTTCATTAAACCTCATGACTGTTTAGTTTCATTCAAGTGCATTTACGTTTGAATCATGTGACATAGATACAAGAAGATGAGGTGTCAGTGTCAATAAGACCACTCTTCATCCAAGTTGTTACAATTTGTAAAGGTAAACCATTACAGGTCAAATTACGGTCTCCACACAGAAACTAGACTCACACCGAATAGCAACCTATCAAGGCCCTAAATATGACTAGTGTAGAACCATTCAAACGAGAAAAGCAACGGTCTAATCTATACAGTCCGCCGAAAGTTACGCACTACTTATTTTAATGCGTCGAATTGTTTTTCATTAAAAAAAATCAGTTAGTCCTCGATAAACCATATACAATAAACAAGCGATCAACCCACTTTTGCAGGTTCTATGCTTTTAATTTTTTTTATTTATTGAAATAGTGCAAAAAATAAAATCACCCAATATCATTATAGTTTTCTATAAATAATATTTGGTGTCTTCGAAAAATGTTAAAAGTGTTAATATTTGATTCAATAGAATGTATAACCAACTCTCTTTCTGTACATTTCTATAACACGGTGTCTCAAACTCTGTTCAAGCCTTCTGAACTTTAGTTGAAAAAATCTATTCCATTCATCTATAATTGCCAATCTTAATTCGCCAAAATGATGCAGTTACGGATCTCTGTAATTGAGATTTCTGTCTAGAGACATGGAAGGCTAAAATATAGTGTTCATGGCTCTTACTCTTTATAATCGGTTAAAATCCTTGTCATGTGTTTTCGTCCATGTACTGGGATCTTCACGCAAGTGGGTTATTATAAAAAAAAAAAGGGACTACAATGTTTCTACACACAAAATCAGTGAATGTCTGTCTGCTTCAGTTACCCTGCAGATAATGCAGATTACAACGGTATGAGAAGCAAACCCATACTGTAACAACACCAGTACCGAATGTAGACTTTAAGCAAATGTTGTTTTGGTCATAACCAGTTTTATTTCCCCGACAAACATGTATTATGCCGTCTACTTATCGTTACATAAAGCGAGACTCATCTGACCAAGATTTTTTTTGCCATCTTCTAGTCTTCCAGTTTCGAAGGTCATTAGGCCATTGCTACCTGATAAAAACTGTAAAACGACCTTCTTAAGGTGGTATGGGTGTCTTCTTCCATCTTTGATTGTAAAAAACAAAGAGCAAAAGGTCCAGATTTTCTATCAAGTTAGCAAAATTTGATGCAGGAATGCAGATATTTAATGTGAATTTTCATTTGAAAGAACCAATTTATAAGAATATATCTCATAAATATTAATATTTTAGCAAATGTTGATTATTTTTGGTTGTTTTTAGTTTTTTTAAATTGGCATTTTAGGGGAGTTACTTTTAAACATTGCATTTTCTGAAGGATTCTACATGGAATTTTCCTATTTTGTATTTTAGCCGGAAAAAAAACGTACGGTGACCCTATCTTTTCTTTTGATATTCCCCAAGCATTGTCTGAAAGCTATCTTTTCCTTAAGTATTTAACAATTCTATCATTTTGTTTAGTTTCTAATCCCAAAAAGGTATTTTTTCCTGTATAATCCATACAAAATGTGTCATTTTCTCACGTCCTGTAGCTTGAGAAAAGCGCGGTGGCCTATAATTTTATTTTATTTTTCAACATGTATTAATAGATACTACGTTTTTGCAAAGTATGAACAAATTCTATCATTAACCGGATTTTTGTGACAAAAATGTCGGTTATTGATTTGGGGATGTACGGCGGTCGGGAGGCCGGGCAGTCGGGCAGTCGGGCGGCCGGGCGGTTGGGCGGGCGGCAATCAAATGTTGTCCGTGCATTAACTCATGAACCGTTCAGCCAAAGCTTTTAAAATTTTAATATGTTGTTACTGACAACTAAATGAAGGTCAAGTTCAATAATGGCGATTTTGACTTTAACCGTTCAGGAGTTATGGTTCTTGAAAAATTGAAAAATGGAGTTTCCAGTTGTGTCTGTGCATTTACGAATGAACTGTTCTACCAAAGCTTCCCAAATTTTAATATGTTGTAACTGATGTCAAAATAGAGGTCAAGTTAAATAATGACAATTTTGACTTTTACCGTTCAGGAGTTATGGTTCTTGAAAGATTGAAAAATGGTGTTTCCAGTCATGTCCGTGCATTTTCTCATGAACCATTCAACCAAAGCTTTTGAAATTTTTATGCCCCACCTACGATAGTAGAGGGGCATTATGTTTTCTGGTCTGTGCGTCCGTTCGTCCGTCCGTCTGTTCGTTCGTTCGTTCGTTCGTCTGTCCCGCTTCAGGTTAAAGTTTTTGGTCAAGGTAGTTTTAGATGAAGCTGAAGTCTAATCAACTTGAAACTTAGTACATATGTTCCTTATGATATGATCTTTCTAATTTTAAAGACAAATTAAACTTTTGACCCCTATTTCACGGTCCACTGAACATAGAAAATGAAAGTGCGAGTTTCAGGTTAAAGTTTTTGGTCAAGGTAGTTTTTGATGAAGTTTAAGTCCAATCAACTTGAAAGTTAGTACAAATGTTCCCTATGATATGATCTTTCTAATTTTAATGCCAAATTATATTTTTTACCCATTTTCACGGTCCTTTGAACATGGAAAATGATAGTGCGAGTGGGGCATCCGTGTACTTTGGACACATTCTTGTTATATGTTGTTACTGATGACAAAATGGAGGTCAAGTTCAATAATGACGATTTTGACTTTTACCGTTGAGGCGTTATGGTTCTTGAAAGATTGTAAAATGGCGTTTCCATTCACGTTGTTGCATTTACTCATGAACCATTCAATCTAAGCTTTTCAAATTTTAATATGTTGATACTGATGACAAAATGGAGGTCAAATTTGATATTGACGATTTTCACTTTCACCATTCATCAGTAATGGTTCTTGTGATATTGCCGGGACACAAATAAATATTAATAAATCCGGTTTGCTGTCGTTGTGACAGCCTCTTGTTTTTATTTTAGACTCCCGTACCACCTTAAACAGCACAAAGTATTTTTTCTAGAATTTACAATTCCTGTGTCAACATGACGTTGTAAACCTCTGCCAATGACGATGTGATTAACATTGAAACGGTTACATGTGCTCCTAGTGCTGTTACAGTCATTTGACAAGCCAAATGCTTGCCATCGTTCATCAGCAACTAATAACTTACGCCTTACCATATATTCAATGACCTAATGACGTTAAATTTCACCGGTATGCATGACAGTGGGATATGATTCAAATGTGTCGCTACAGTGTATATGTGAAAGTGCAGATGACCTTAAAATAACAGTTGCTTCATGGGTTAATCGAAGTTCAATTTTTTAATTCATAATGAATTTGCTTAGTCGATGTTAAAGGCAATTCATAACACCAAACAATAATATTTTTTCGCAATAGTTCAAGTTATATTTCGGTAGTGCTTAACTTATGGCGGACTGTATATATAAAAGACTAGAACAAGATCACTTATTAACAACATCAAGTAACGACAACCACTGAACAACAGACAACTGACTTGTTTCAAATCAAAACTGTACGTCCAAACGTCAAAGATCTCTAAAGTTCAAGTAAAATTTATTATACTGTTTAACGTGTTTGTTTTCTGCTTTAAAACTTCAATGAGTTGGCTTTAACTTGCCGGGAATGTAAGAAACTACGATACCAAACCTTACAATTATAAGCTTTAGTATCAACTTTCCATACCACGAACTTTTTTAGCAAGAAATGAGTGTTGTATTGAATATGAAATAGATAGTTTAGATTTTGTTTGGTAAGTCATATTTGTTATTTCTTAAGACTAAAGACTAAATATCAGTAGGAACTATTGAAGCTCCTGTATGTAATGTTTGGTCTTCATTGCTATTAAGTGTCTCAATTTTAGTTTAAAAATTTTCGACAATTTATTCATATTTTACGTAGTAAGATTGGTTTTGCTTGTGGTTTTGCAAACGTACATTGTAGTCGTACTTAATTTGTGACGTAGGAAGTGACAAAAAGAAAAGACATGACAAAGGTTTGTTTATGCACAAGCAAATCTTCACGCATAGCACAAAACAGACAATGAGAAGTCTTCTCGTACACGAAAGGCATTGAAATCTTCTTTCTTCGAATTTCTAAATTGTACATGTTGTAAAGATAACAGGAAAATCCCTGTAGTAATGGTCCTTCGTTATGGAATGAATTTATTTTCGAATTTCGTTTAGAAATTTTGTTATTTTAGATTTTTTTTTAAAACTCAGTGCAATATATATATTTGTCGTGTTTCTAAGATTTCTGTTTGTAGAACATACTAGCAGTCCAGTCAAAAGTCATATACATTTATCTGGTGAGAACAGACTAGCATACTTATGCTAATTAAAAAAAAAGTTTCCAAAGTCAGCATTAGTGGACTTCAAGTCTTCCCGTAATAACGGTTTTGAGGCAGTTTGACTTTTATTTAAAAAAAAAAATCTATTTCTTACTTAAAAAAAAGAAGATAAGTTTTCTTTTTGGCAAAACTGTATCAGTCAAAATATTTTAAAACATTGTTGATAAAACATGAAAGACATATTTAATTAAAAGATACACGAACAATTTCTGAAGCGTTCCGTCAATGAAAAGTTAATCAATATCGTATCGGTCAGAGAAATTTATCTGGAAATTCATAGAATTATAATAAATATTAAAATATGTCGTAAAACGTGACATTATTAGAAAAACCGACCGAAAGAGGCATCATAACTATACAAATTAAAAATTTGGAAGATATCGATGCAATGTAAAATTGTTGTAACCACTCCATGGAAATAGAACTGAGTGCAAATATAAACAATAGGAATAGTTGTCTAGTTGCATTTTGAATGAACAAATCAACAGTTCTTTTTATTTCCATATTAGGAAAATGGACACCAAAGGAAATGGCTACGACAGAGTAAAAAAAATAGATGAATGTATCAACTAAAAGTTAACCCGGCATGTTCTTGTTTTTTTTTATTTATAACATAGCAGCTGCAAGCTCTTGAATACCGAATGAATTTGGAAATGTATTATTATAGTTATCAAAGAAACCAGGATTATATCTTGTATGCAGCTGAAGTTCGTATGTTGCTACTAAGTTTTGGGAAATTAATAATTTCAAAATTAAAATCGTTTTTAAATTTTTTTTTTTTTATAGGTTCTGATATTTAGATGACTGAAAATTCGAGGTATGAATATAACATGAGACAGAGGAAGTCGTGTCTGCTGTTTCTTTCATTTCTAATTCTAAAGGATATATTTATGAAACCAGATTATGCCAATCAGAAAAGATTGAATTGTTGATAAAAAGAATATATCTGAATGTGATATTAAATGATTTGGCTTCTTTCATCTCCTAGTATTATTTTAAGTGTCTGAAGAGACATTGACTCGTACGAAAACAAGAAGAGGTCGGAAAATGGAGGCGCACAGCTCGTGAATGTGTATATGTATATAACAGTTATATTAAGTTTGATTTTAATTATTTGATGACAAAGTCAATATTAACACCAATAAAACAAAATTCAATAATCTAACTACAGTGTGGAATTGGTTACATTTTATAATAAGTTTATAAGGATTGATTCTAAATTTCCGGACATATTAAGCAACATATCCGTAAAATTAGTGCTATCCCGTTTGAAATAAGTTTTCTACAGGTACAACCAAACTCGAAGACATAACTGATCTGTATAGTTCGTTCTTTTAGTGTACTGTTATACTACTGTCCCAGGTTAGGTGAGGGTTTGGATTCCGCTAAGACGTTTAATACTGCCATATTCTGTATGTATGGGTCTGTTCGAAGTCAGGAGCCTGTAAGTGGTTGTCGTTTGTTGATGTGTTATAAAAAAGAAGATGTGGTATGATTGCCAATGATACAACTCTCCATAAGAGACATCAATGACACATAAATTAACAACTATAGGTCACCGTACGGCCTTCAAAAATTAACAAAGCCCATGTCGCATAGTCAGCTATAAAAAGCACCGAAATGACAATGTAAAACAATTAAAACGAAAAAACCAACCTTGTTTATGTACAAAAAAAATGAACGAAAAAAAATATGTCACACATTAACAAACGACAACCACTGAATTACAGGCTCCTGACTTAATGTTGCGGGGTTAAACATGTTAGCGGGATGCAAACCCTCCCTTATCTGGGACAGTGGTATAACAGTACGGCACAAGAACGAACTATCAAAATCAGTTGAAAAAGACTTAACTCATCAGGTGGACAAAAATACAAGTGGACGTGGTCCGGGTACTTGTACATCCCAACAACAAAAAAAAACAAAACACTATGACCAGATCTGAGAGTACTTGCAGTTAACTGACAGCTGGTTTAAAGCCACTAACAACTTATAAAAAATCATGCATCTAAGTCTTATCAATCCGTACATATCCGACATCCAATGAATATAGTGTAAAGACGTCATAAACAGTCAGAGAAAAACATGGCCTTGAACATATTTGTTTTTCCTTCTTTTTTTGTACATAAATTAGGGTGTTAGTTTTATCGATTGAATTGTTTTACATTGTCATTTCGGGTCCTTTTATAGCTGACTATGCGGTATGGGCTTTGTTGATTATTGAAGGCCGTACAGTGATCTAAAAATTATAATTTCTGTGTCATTTGATTTCTTGTGAAGAGTTGTCGCATTGGCAATCATACCATATCTTCTTTTTATATTCAAAACCACATCTTTATGTCTTTTATGAATCTTTATGGAAGAATTGAGTAAAGTTTTAAGCAATTAGTGGTAACGAAATCACTAATTTACCGGTAATACACAGATTACGTTATAAATAATGCATTTTGTATGGATTTTCTTGCTTGTCGGAGAACACACCGAGGGGTGCCAGGATTGATCAAACGAAAGATCGACAAAGTCTTTCTGTGTGCAATCCTGACACTCCTAGGTGTGTTCTACGACAAGACAAACTTTAAACCTATATACCGTAAAAATATTAGTTTCCACAAATATTTGCAGAATTAGTATCCTATCTTACCAACCACACTACATGGGATATTCTTTTCAGATCCGTTTAGGTTTTGAAAGATTAAGATAGTAAAATAAAAGTCACTATTAATCTAGATATAAATATTTGAAATAATTACCCAGAAACAATCAAGCTTTCACTGTAAATTCATAAAGTAAAATACTAATGAATGGGTATTACCCGATGACGGTGAATGAAAAATACAAGTCACTTTATAAGTAATTTATTTTGCGAACTTAGTTTTTAGAAGGGAGTAATTTGGTTTTATTTTCTTTTCGAAGTTGCATATACAGATATTTTCGTAAGGGGAACTGACCGCCTTAGAAGGGGCCTGCTCCAGTCATGTCTTACTGATTCCCTATATAATCATACATTTTTTTCTCAAAAAAAGCGAGGGGGTCGGGCTTACCCCCTAGATCCACCTGTTATTTGTTATGACATTTTAATCGCAGAACAATTATTTTCTTCAACAAGTTTTAACGAATGAACAATTCAGAAAATGGCAAAACATTTTTGTTTAACAAAGAATCGGGATTTAGTTCTATAATCCCTGATCTTAATATGAGGTACGTAGCTCCTATTCAATAGAATATAGGAAATTTTATCTGATTATTTGATAGAGTTAAAAGTAAAATATAGATGTAAAAAATTAAGAAGTAATACATCATTAGTACATGTAACACGGAAACAAATATCAATGCATATTGGTCATAGTATGATTTTCTATTCAGTGTAAATTGACGAGATTTTCATTTCACATATATGATGTCCATTTATTGTAAAGTTGAATTAGCAAAACTTCACATTATTTGTTTTAAAGTTTAAATTCGAGTCAAAGATGGAACTTAAAAACAATAGATTTACTAACTGGCAACAACAAACTTTCATACAAATTAAATATTGAAGTATAATATATTTTGCCCTCTTTCAAAGAAAAGAATGAACCTCAAATAGGTAGATTTTGAAAGTTCTTGATAATTTAGCAGAAAAAAAACCCAAACATCATGATAACCGGGAGTGTTGTTGAATTTATTTTTCAATTAAATACGATTTGGACGGGTCTTTAATGAGTTTAGAAATAAACATTTTTTTTTCGACTTTTGGAATGGTGATGTACAAGATTGATGAATAATAATAATAAAAAAAAAATGAATTAATTTCAGAAAAAGATCGAGATTTAACATTATCTAGAATGACGTTTTTTTTAAGTTTTTTTTTTAAAAGTTTTTTTTAGATTCCGCATATGATTAATATCACTACACGTGTAAACAGTTCGAAATGCATCACACAAGTCTAAAAGTTCTAAGTATATAATACAAACATGTACTTGATCCTTCATACCATATTATAATGAACACTTTTACAAGTATTTACCATATTAAAAGTATATTTTATGTAAAAATCATAAAACAGACAAGTAATGTTCTAACCTGAAAATCTAAATACATTGTGTACACCTTAGCTGAACTGGACATTTAATGACGTGGGCATGATGTAGCTGATGTCCAGATTACCTGTGATGAATCCTACTTAAGGAATAATACAACATGTTTAAAAACAAAAATATAGCATACTACAATATTAGCTGAATTCAAAGTTATTATCTAAGCTATCTAAAGTGTAAAATACATTGTTGGTTCGTCTCAAATTTATTTATATACAATATATACGTACCCAAGTCTTCCAAATATCTCTTATCTTCTGGTTTAACTAACTACAGTAATAGAAAAATATATTTCATACTTAAGGACTTTAAAAAAAGCTGTGTAACGAGCGAGTGATATGCCAGTAGTCTTGTGTGTAAAGTTTAATGCTTAAAAAAAAAGTAAAATCACAAAAATACTGAACTCGAAGGAAATTTCAAAAAGGAAAGTCCCCAATCAAATGGCAAAATCAAAAGTTCAAACACATCAAACGAATAGACAACAAATGTCATATTCCCGACTTGGTACTAGCATTTTCTTAAGTAGAAAATGGTGGATTGAACCTGGTTTTATAGCTAGCGAAACCTCAGTATGACAGTCGCATCAAATTCAATGATATTGTCACCGATGCGTGAACAAAATAAACAGACACAATAGGTAAAAATGTCAAAAATAGGGGTACAGCAGTCAACATTGTGTTAACATCTTAATCACTATAAAAAAAAATATAACGAAGAAGCACAAAAAGGCATACATCAAATTTAACATCCTCATTTTGCTAATATTATACGATTTTATTTATCTATGTAAAATCCAACCATAAAGGATGGAAGATTTAAGTACTGGTGTAAAATTGCACGTTTGAAATTCGCACAGGTAGACATAACATAATGTTGTCGTTTTAAGTATGACGGAATACATACATACAGTCACGTAAAATAGATATAACAAAAAACAGACTTAACGATAAAAGTAATAATAATAAATAAAATAATAGTGTGGTTCAAAGTATGACGGGATACATAAGTATAGAGTCACGTCAAATGTATATTACAAAAAACAGACCTAACAGAAAAAAGTTAATTTAATAAATAAAATAATTTTGTCATTAATATAATCAAGAAATGTGTAAAGTTTTAAGCACTAATCATAAATTGTTTTTGAGATACGGCGGAACTTACAAAAAAAAAAAAACCCTGAATAACTCATAAACCAAATTTGAACCGTCACCATAAAGTATACGGATCTTTAGATTATTATAACTATGATTTTTGTAAAATTTTATGCAATAAAAATAAATTGTTTCTAAGATACGGCGCGACATGTGAAACACCTTCCTTAAAAAAATCAATAACTCTTAAATAAAATTTGAATCATCACCAAAAAGCATACAGATTTGTAGAATTTTATAACTAAGAAGTGTGTAAAATTTTAAGCAATAATCATAAATCGTTTTTCAGATACATTGCGACATGCGAAAAAATAAACCAGACCCCAGCTTTAGTTACAAAGTCCCGTTACTCAAAAAGTTTTAATCTGATTTTCACCAAACAGATCTTTTGACAATCATACGAAACAACTATGTAAATTTTAATAAAATTTGGATAAGATTTTCTCAAGATACGGGGAGATATGTTTACGACGGACAGACGGACAGACGGATAGACGAACGCCATACATTTGTATACCATGACACGTCCCGTTATACGGGCGTATAAAAAATAAAAAAAACGATTAAACCTTACGAAATGTGTCTCTAAAATAACCTATATCACCATTCAATATTGTGATATTTATATAGAGGTCAACATAAGAAACGATTTAATGCAATACATAATGCAATCAGATATATTTAAAATGTATAAATTATCCAAAACGCTTCTATCGACTCACCTTTACCGGGAACTCAAAAAGCTAAATACTTGAATGTGAAGGATGTATAACACCCGAAATATTTGAGGAGTTTTTTTTAACAAACAAACAAAAAACAACATGCAATGTCCCCTAACGTCGTAACTCATGATGTGAATACTGATCCAATCGACGTCATTTGAAACAACAAATCAACTTTGTTTCATCCAGACACTTTTAATGAAGAGAACTACGATATTTCATTTTCAGCCTTTTCAAAGCAGATAGCACATGCTCATTATTATAGAAATAAATTCGGAAATTAAGAAAAGATTGGGGTAAACTTATCGATAATTTAAAAAAATAAACTGAATTAAAAGGTTACCAATTCAAGACTGTAACTATATCTGAAATGGGGAATGTGTCAAAAGGACAACAACCCGACCAAAGAGCAAACAGCAGCCGAAGGGTCTTCAATACAGCGAGAAACTCCCGCACCCGAAGACGTACTTCATCTTGCCCCTTAACAAAAATGTATACTATATATATGCTAGTTCAGTGTTAATGGACGTCATATTAAACTCCGAACTGTACACAATTATTTAAAATTTAAAATCATACAAGACTAACAAAGGCCAGAGGCTTCTGACTTGGGACAAGCGACGGTGTTAAACATGTTTTCGAGCCCCCTAGACCTCTAGCCAGTTTAGAAAAAGCAAACGCACAACCATACGAACAGTAAAACTCAGTTAAAAAGTCAAGGCCGATGTCTGAATAGGTAGCAAAAGAAACTAAACAAAATGACAGTTATACATTAAACAAAGGACTACTAGCAGTAACTGAAATGCCAGCTCCAAACCTCAATTAAACTGATTAAAAGATTATGTCTTCATCATATAAATATCAAGTACAATCCCTCCGGTTAGGGCTTTAGTATTATACCATGATAAAATATAGGAGAAGAACATTACCCGTACCATTTTCCAAAGTAAGGAGCTTGTTAGTGTCTGTCATTTTGGTCACTTGTTGAGAGTTGTCTCATTGGCAATCATACCACATCTTTTTATATGATTTGCTTATCAGTTTTTAATTGCTTTGGACAAGCTGTTAGCAAATACGAGTAATCTCAGATCTGTATTTAGTTTTTTTGTTTGTTTTTTAATTGTATAACTATCCGGCCTAGTACACTCTCTGTTTTTGATATATGCATTTTATAGGGATGTCAAAAGATCTTAAAATTAATACTTGTATACTCGATCATGATACTCGCGAGTACTCGAGTACTAGGTTAAATTTTACACGTATACTGAAAAATTTAGATTGTTGGTGGGATGCAGTATTTATTTGTTAACTTTTATAAACCTAATTATTATATATGTGGTATGACATCGCATGCCATCTTAACGAAAGACGTATTATCCAAGAACTCAAAATGTTTTTGTGTCAATTAAACCATTAATTACTGACCACCGTTTCCATGACTGTCCTATTATAATAGCAATTATTGATTGTGTACGTGTTCATGAACCATAAAAATTGGCATATAAAATTGACAATCTGTATCATCTTTGAAGTAATTATTTTTTATATTACGCATTGTCCAGTAATTTGTCAAAAAAAAAATATAAACTTCATATTACTTGAACATGTTGAACAACGATATTCCTTGTTTGTGTTGCTCCGTCTTTAGTATTCTGTTTTGTGTTTTTTGTACTGTTGTTTGTTTGTTTGTTTGTCTTTTTCTTTTTTAGCCATGGAGTTGTCAGTTTTTTTCGTCTTATGAGTGTGAATGTCCCTCTCGTATCTTTCACCTTTCTTTAAATTGTAAAATTAAACAATAATGTATTTTAAAAAAAATTGCATTTAATGTTTTCCCAATCATGTTTACGATGAAGTCGTGATTAACAAACCAAGGTTATTTCACAGCTTGGGGAAAGTCTTAATCCGTGTACAATAATCTATAATTACATTAGTTGCGTCGGGTTTTTGTCAGTTTTTTTCGTCTTATGAGTGTGAATGTCCCTCTCGTATCTTTCACCTTTCTTTAAATTGTAAAATTAAACAATAATGTATTTAAAAAAAAATTACATTTAATGTTTTCCCAATCATGTTTACGATGAAGTCGTGATTAACAAACCAAGGTTATTTCACAGCTTGGGGAAAGTCTTAATCCGTGTACAATAATCTATAATTACATTAGTTGCGTCGGGTTTTCCATAGGGGTCTTTAATATTTGTCTTGTTTAGAAATATAATTTAGACCACAACTTCAGATCAAGGAGGTCATATAACCTCCTTGTTCAGATGAATGGCTGTATAACTAAGTTTTATTACAAATCCTGCACAAAACAACATCCCCTAGGAAAGAACAGACGTTGTTGGTACTTCTATTATACAGGGTAGTCTGGGGAAATATGAGAAGTATCTATAGATTTATAAAAGGCAAACGATTTTCCGAGTACTTTATTTGTACACGAGTACTCGCCCTTCCGATCGAGTACACGAGTAATCGAGTACTCGTTGCCATCCCTATAGTATTTTATAATGATATCCAACTGATGAGTTCAACCTTTATTTAATTGTTTTTGATGGTATATTCTTATGATAAACTGTTACACTACTGTCCAACGTTATTTCGGATTATAGGTACGTTCATATGTGTTTAACAATGCCGCATTTGGTATGTATCTTTCCAAAGTAAGGAGCTGGTTGAAGGCCGTACGATGATCTATAGTTGTTACGTTCTGAACAAAACTGACCGCAGTTGTGAAAATGAAAAAAATTGTTACAAAAAGTTGGATCTATTAAAATGATTTGTAACCTTACAGGTTATTGTCTTATTCTTTTTATGTATGTTTATTCATTCATACGACAGGTCGATATCTAAACATTATCCACCAGTAACCCAACCGTCTAAAGCATTATTAATTTGTGCAAACGAATTGAAATTACTTACTTTTTTCCTGTTCTCGGTAACTATTTCTACAAGTGTTCCAACAATAGCGCTTCTTTCTTTGCGCTGTCTTCTTAAGTCAGATAAAAGACAATCCGGAAGGAGTTCAACAAACGTTTTTCTTCTGAAGATAATTACCTTCTACAAATTAAAAACATCTTCAGTTGTCAGTCTTATGTTTAAATATTTCAATGCTTGCAATTGTCCTTTTACGAAAAGAAGTTGACAATGCTCACATGAACACATTCTTTATGGCATAAAGTATATTCTCAAAACGTTTGCTTTGTTTGCTAATTGTGTGCTAATAGTACACGGATGCCTCATTCGCACTGTCATTTTCAAAAGTCTATTCCCAGTTGTTTTTATGACAGATGATTCGTCAAAGAAATGTAAAGAATAATTAATTTTTTTGTAATGCGTTTATTGGCAAAAAAACTACATATATATTAATAATAATTAAGTAATTAAGTTCATAGTACATCAGCAAAATCGAGACAAGTACATAAAGTTGATATTTTGAATCCTTCTATAAACGTATAATATTAATAATCATAATTTTAAAAAAGAACAGAAAATCTTAATCTGAGCTAGCATGGATTAGGTAGATATTTTTATTACGTGAAATTCTTCTTATCAAGTTAGTTTTAATCCTTTGATGTATTGTTTTAGATTTAACATATTAAGTCCACCGAGTTCATATATTTCAGCAATTGTTTCTCTTTTAATTTTGTCTGGTTTACCATCCCAAATAAAATCAAATAATTATTTTATGAATTGATTTAGTAATCCGTTATTAAGATTTGGTAAAGTTAGACAAAAGGTGATTGAGCTTTGAAATTATAAGACTTTTAATAATAGTAATTTTTTTCAATTGGGGATAAGTATTTGTTAGACCATCTCTGTTCTTTCTACCTCTTAAAATTTGAGTTCAAAATATAGTGTTTCCATTTCTTGCAAGTCTACTGAATATTTAATACCCAAAGAGCGTAAATCTTTTGGAACCCCACTCTAATCCCCACTTTACACACATTGTATCTTGGCTATATTTCTTAAATAATAATTATGTGACATTTGGCAATCAGTTCTCAAATTTTTTGAAATTAAAGATAGATTTGGTAAAAGTTCATTTCTGGTTTCTCCATCAGACAATAACTTTCTTTGAATTTCTTCCCATAAATTGATGGCTGACAAAATTTATAGTGTCTTATAGCCTGGACAACGTCTTCGGAAATTTTAAGCTTCGTTGCACCATGTTGATATTAAAATGGAGACACAGAACCATCTAATTGATACTTATCAATGACATTACGAACCGTATTGTGGGAAACGATAATTACCACAGTAGTACCGACGAAGACCAAGAGGATAAGTCTAAGCCATCCAAGATGCTCACCACCCAAGATACTCATTATAACATGATTTTTATAAATTTACCTGTTAATATTGTAATATTCACATGTTTTTTATTTTGTTAATGTGTAACTTTGCTGACCAGATCATGGCTTATGAAAACTTACTAATAGTGAAAAAAATACGTTTGACCATTGTATACTTATGTCTTTATGCCAAGGTCGTTACACAAAATATTAGATATTTTAATGTGTTGCATTTATTCTTCAAAGTCGTAAATAGAATAAGGAGAAATGGTATTCTTGCCAATTAGAAATCTAAGGAGACAACCAGTTACCATTTTAAGTGGTAGGTTTTTTGTGGGATGGAAATTATTTAACAATCAGGCAAGACTTTTGATATCCTCAATTTTGCCCCCCCCCCCCCCGTTTTAGAAAAAAAAAAGAAGTCGTCCCCCAACACACCAAGTCAAATAAAGCTGATTACTGCAACTATAGGTACTCGTACGAGCTTCAACTTAACTAGCAATCCCGATACCATGTATTTGAAGCTATTAAATGCCCCGAAATGACAAAAGAATTCAAACTAGATAAAGCAACAAAGAGTAATCAAGTAATTGAAGAGCTTAAACACCAACCAAACTAATCATCTGGTATGCGAAGCGTTACTAAATAGTTTTCTAAAGAATTCTTTGGGATACAATGGACAATAATAGACAATCAAGTAAAAGGGAAGATAGTCGAGCAGACCATTAACAAAGCTAGTATTGATATTTGTCAAGGTTATTGTAAATTGGGTGTAACTGGATTGTTATGGTACGGTTTCCACAAATTGAACAAATTTTAATGTATTGATTGCAATGAAATACATTGATTTCAAAGTGAAATAAAAACCGACAATTACACATGTGAAATTTACATGATTCATAAGCGATGTGAAAACGTCGAGTGCGAAGGATAAATATTATGACTGCATAGAAATATATAGTTCCTTACGTTTTCTGCTTTAATTAAAGAAAAAAAACCTATTTGTCAATGTAATAAAAAGAATAACTATTTAAAGAATTTAAATATCGAAAATTCTAATATGACGACCTATTATCGTCAACCAGTACAGTTACACTATATCTACACTTAGTGCAAACGCAGTACTACACAAAAACGTCTGTTCCGCCTTACGACCAATTTATTCCTAGTACCAGATATTATTAATCAAAACCCCCTGTACACGTAGGTCAAGATTCAGACACAATATATTTATCTTTACTCCCCCCCAAAAAAAAACAAATCCGTCAATTTCAATTTATTTTTCATGGTAAAATTTCATCAAACCAATATTTCGTGAAATGATGATATTGTCTTGGCATGGCGATGAAACAATGTGACGTCACAAGTACGTAACACAATTGTTAGATAATCACATTTGTACTAAAAAATAAGTTATATACTTTCTTTACTCAACTGTTGACGGAATATTGATGTCATACATTTAATTGACACAGTGCATTTTAATTATAATGGTTGATGTTCGGAAGTTGGACCAGGGCTCTTACCTTAATTGTATTGTATAATGAATTGGTCAATGCAGTTTATTTCATGCTGATTTAAATAATAATTATAATACTGGGTCCTTTTATAAGTATTTACACCACTGGATCAATGCCACTACTGATAAACGTTTCGTCCCCTAGGGTTTAGTTTAAACATATTGTATTGTTCAAAAATGACAAATGGATTAGATATCCGAGTCCCCGAGGGTGTCACTAGACCAGTAGTCAGCACTTCGGTGTTGACATGAATATCAAATATTCGGTCATTTTAATAAATTTCCTGTTACAAAACTTTGATATTTTCGAAAAACTAAGGATTTTCTTATCCCAGGAATAGATTACCTTGAGTTAGACGTTTTATATCCAACTTTTTTGGGAATTTTGGGTCATCAATGCTCTTCAACTTTGTACTTGTTCGACTAAACAACCATTTTCATATGAGCATCAGTGATGAGTCTTATGCAGACGAAACGTGCGTCTGGCGTATTAAAATACAATCCTGGTATCTTTGATAACTGTATTCATTATGTCAGAATCAAAGTGAAGATTTTGCAACAGTAACCCAATTTATCGAACATTCTAACATGATAAAGGGAACAGTATATTCATTTGAAATGAACAGATGAATCATAATGATGGTAGATGAATGCGCGCTCTTTCTACATGTAAAAATGAAATCCAGTTAGTATTTAAAGTAACTAAGTACTAACAGTAGGGGCCTTGCTCAAATGCTCATACCAAGTTATCAGGCAAAACGATAGAAATCTGCACCATAGATTTGTCATCACGAAATGGTTGATATATATTTATCTTATATATCATTTCTGTGACTAGATCCTATATTAATTTGTAAGATCCTTTGCGATATATAATTCAGTTGATCTGTATAAAACCCATCTTCACACCATATATATAATGTACTGTGTTACGACACTAGATAAAAACTCATGAGGCCACCGAAAGCTTTATTTTGTAGAGCTTAGTAGGTCAGTTGATCGAGCGCGTCGGGCACAGTGCAATGCGATTTCGTGCTACGATATCTCAGTAGCATGAGACGAATCCCGGCCAGGGAAGAACAAACAATTGGCTACTGCAAATGAACAAATCAAACATTGTTGGGCTGATTTATAGATACATATGATGTTTATGTTGTCAACTTACAAATCACTGTAGATTTGATCTTTAAATGAACCGACTGTGTCCCATTCCAGTTTGGGAAATTATTCTGATTGTCGATTTGAATGGCTGTGACCCATCCTTAAATAGACACTTACCTGATGACGTTCGACGTGACGCTCTTTTTAGAGTGTATGCGATTTCTTCAGGTTACATCTTACTTCGATTTGTAGTTTCATAGTGATTTTTTTTTAGATTTGACGTTGATAATTTACAGTCCTTGGTGTAAACTTCCTACTAACACCATACACCATTAAATCATTCACCATTAACCCTTACACCATACATTTTGTGCAATTACATCATACACGTCACAGTTTTGCACCATACACCTTGCACATTCTACATGTATCTACACCATCCAAAATTACCCATAATGCAATTTAATTTCAAAGTACATGTAAGCATGCAACTACAACATTATTCATTTATTCTAAAAAAAAACCTTTTTTTATCACAATTTTGAAAATTAATGTTAAAAAATAAAAAAATAAAGATTAATCAATATTTTGCATAGTTTTAAACTTTGATAACCACAATTTATAAATATCTTACACAATCACAACGTTCCCCATACAGCATTTCACAATTTCCCTTACAACATATACAATAGCTCTATACACCTTCTACAATTGCACCATATGCCATTACCACACACCATACACGTTTTTTTGGGAAGTTTACACCATCCAAGGGCTGTTTGTTGGCTCAATTTTATCGTCACGGTGGAGCTAGTTATATTGCTGTTAACGCTTGTCTATTTCATTAAATGTGCTGCACATACTTTGTTTCGTTGTTTTATGTTAAACACTTGGAAGCCCTTTTTATTATCATATATGGTTTTAATCTATACATTTTTTATTACAATTTATCTAACTGTTGTATGAATTTATTTATTGACGATTTCAATTTCAAAGTATCCACTTAAATTTCAAACAAATTAAAACATCCGGAATCGAAAAACATAAGTTTACCGTTTTATTCTTGTTTCGTTGTTCTTCTTTTATTTTCATGTCTATTAAAGGTATTTCTCCAAGTTTCTTTAATGCCTTTTCTTTATCAATCACATACTCCTGTATTTCTTTTCCAGATGCTTAAAAAAAGAATCACAATATACTACAATGCGGGATAGTAATGGGTCTTTTTATTTAATGTTTTGCATGAAAAATTCTAGAAAAGGGAACTAAGTACTGCAATGTCATGTTGGTGCAAATATTTCATCAAAGGAAATTTATCAAGTCCACCCAGCTGCAGTGGTGTTAATGTACTGAGCTTATTAGTAATACTTGACGACACCAACGTAGTCATGGGTGAAAGCGTTATCACTGGCCATATGTTAAACAAAAGTCCAAATCGATTGTCCTCTGGAAACTTTGATGAACTTTTTTCACATTTTCATCATATTAGGACTACATTACATTAGAACTAAAAAAATTAACTTCCTGCAAATAATCTTAAATGTTTAAGAGATTAAGCACTTGACAAAGGAAGCATACACAAACTTTCGTAAATATATCAGTATAATTTATAATGTAGCTCTTTTGATTTTTTTAAACCAGAAAGAACGGAACATTTACACGAGAAAAAGAGGAAATTCCTCCCCATTCAGTTTACCAATTAACGTTCTATATCACACGGAGGTAACATTTAAAGTTCCACTTCGGACGTGTTATAACTGAGGATATAAACAAAATTCAACATGAACATCTCTGAAAGGTAATATTTCAAGTTTAGAAAACCCCAGCAAGTCAACTGGAAAAAAGATATTTTAAAATAATTGGGAACTACGTAAAACAGAGCATGGACGAAACGAGAACAAATTGAATAGAACACTTTGTCAGAATGGGTCAAAACTATCAGGATTCTGATAAAAAACGTCGCATT